>NW_020172591.1:5094129-5315274 GCF_003031525.2 Neophocaena asiaeorientalis asiaeorientalis
ATATATATATATATATATATATCCTTTAGTATGAAGAGTAAAGCTTGTAAAGCCTCTACATTAGTTGAACAAATAGGGGTAGACATTATTAATTTCTGTGCGGGAGGTATAGGAATAAAGTATAACATCTGTTTTCACTGGTCCATATAATACTTGATTTTATTGTATCTGACATGGCACACTTCAACTTTCTAAATTTTTTCCTCCACTTTCTTGTTTGAAGAATGAGCATATTGGCTTATAGACACATTGACTTTTGAAGCCTATTTGTTTATAAATAAACTCTACCTGCAAAGAATTTTGTGGAGCACCTTTACCTTAAAGGGCTTAAAATGCATTGTGGTTAAATTTGCACGGTAGAAAGAACCTCATTTGAGCTATGCTTGGTCACAGACCTAGAGAAAAGGTCATGGGGAAGTAAAGAGTAAGTTTCACTTGTAAGAAAAATATTTACTATTCTAAAAGTTCTAAAAGAACACATTCACAGTGTGTTCAGAAGTTATCTTTCAGCAACTATTTGGAAGTATTTGGTTAGAATTTTTGAAAATTAAAACTCTAAAAACTAATATAAATCCTTACGAGTTACATCTTTATTCCCTGCCATTGTCACTTTTGTATTAATTTATTTTATAGCTTATATTCTGAAATTTAAAAAACCCCACCTTATATTGTGTTATGAGGTGGCTTCTCTATCTGAACTCATTGTTTGTTAAATAATACAGTTGTACATGAGAAAAAGTAACTTTTTAGGCTTGTCATGAAAATTACTGACAATCAGTTTTCATAAACAAGTTCAGTTTTGATAAGGGAAAAATGATCTGTTAAAGATTATCTGTCATTACTGTTTCAAGGTTCTGTTGAGTTATTAATTTAAGTCTATCAAGTTTAGTATGAAGTGTGCAGAACAAGTTATAAAGCATCATTTTAGCCCAAAGTTTTCGTGACTTGGCTGTGTACTGATGGGTTTAGTATGGGTAATACTTTGTGTGTGGGTGTGTTTTCTGTATAATTATGCTGGCATGTTATAGTCATAAGCTTCTCCTTTCCTTCCTCCTCTCTCTCCTCTCTCCCTGCTATGCAGAGTATTTGATTTCTGACAATGGAGGACAGCAGCTCTCAATAAGTGACGCCTTCATCAAAGGTAATTTTATCAAAAGCTATACATGGGATGGTGTCTCTTTTGTTCATGGGGATATACTTGGGGCTTCGCACATTGATAGGTGCAGACTAGGTACTGACAATGTATTTGATTATTTTAGTATCATGGGAACACAGGTTTTAATATGTGTAGTAACTTTGAGAGTGTTGAGAACCAAAAATGTAAACTTGGACTTGGTTTGAAAGAAGGTCTCTGATCTGAAAAGTAATTGTTTAAAAGCTTTTAAATAGATTTTGAATTTTATTCATTTAAAGGCATGAATAGCTTATGCTTTCCTATATCATGAGTATAGTATTAAGTATTGATATACGTATCATCAGTGATTGTCAAGCTTATCAAAAAGCCTACAGGCAGATCTCATCCAATTGAGGATGCTGCTTGCCCTGGGGAGTTGGGAAGACAAGTGGACAGAAGAGATAAAGAGATAATGCTGATCATTTCCCTGGAGACAAGAGGAAGTACAAGCCTTTTCTAACCGTGACCCTACTTAGCTTGCTGTGGAGTGAAGACGCACTTACTTAATTGGTCCATAACACTCTACAGCTTAGGCCTCAGATAATGGGAGGGTTTCACATAAAAGAGAGAAGGTAGGGCAAACTGGTACAAAGGCAGCCACTTGCAGCTGGTGTCATAACTTAGCAGTGTTTCTAAATTCACCTCCAAGCATCTGGTTCAACTAGATGTTTATAGACCAGGGGTTTAAATAATTGAAATGTGCCATTTTTGTACTTCACTTGTCATGGACACTTGCTTTACTGTGTAAGCTGCTGGAATGTTTAGTTGAAAGTTTTTTTGTTTGTTTTGTTTGCTTTAAGAGGGGAAAGATTTGACAATTTTTGTAAGCATTTCTCACCTCTTTTCTTTCCATTTATTCAGTCACATTTTTCAACATTTAGTGAGCGTCTTTTTTTGCAAAGCATGTAGTATTATCTATTATTTTTTTGGTCTTGATCCATTAACAAAATTTTACATAAATTGTTATTTACCGTGTTTTAATTTCTTTACAGTTAATTTTTAGGTCTGACTTGTAAAAGTTTTGCCAATTAAAAAGAAAGCCTTTTGTTCCTGTATTGAAAAAGAAACACTAAAAGGATTGTCTGAGTAGACTTTCTATACTTTCATGTACTGGTTCAGACATATAAGGGCTGAGCTTTTCTCTTTAAAGTTCAGTACCCACACTATCGCGTGTTCTGCTTGCATTCCGACTTCTATTGAATGCAGTTTTCAGTTTGTGATTTTATAGGAAAAATAAAGCACCTCGTTTTGTTAATGTCCCCAAATAAGTAAAAAGAGTGTAAAAAAAATCTCATTTGCTTTTCAGAAGCTGTATTTATAATTATTTTCTTGAGAGTCCTGGTTGCTTATGTAAATTTACTTTTCACACTTCTGTCTCTGATTTTGTCTGTTGAGAATATTGATGATCTAACTCAGAGTTCATTTTTTTATTTACGAATTTAAACATGTCCTTGCTTTTTTTACACCAACAATTGAATTGGCTAACTTAAGTTGGCAATTCCTAAATCTGCGAGTAGATGGTATAAAACGTGACAATGAAGTATAATTTCTTATTTTACACTTAGAATCCTTATTTAACCGTCGAGTTGAGGAAAAATCCAAAGAGCTGCCTTTCACACCTTTGGGTTGGCATCATAACAACCTGGAGCTGCTGAGGGAGGAGAATGGAGAGAAACAAGCCATGGAGAGGTTGCTGTAAGGCAGTGAGCTTTTTAATTTTAATTCTCCATTTTTATAATCTTCAGTGACTTGATAGGCATGTGCATAGTTCTTCCTTAGAAAATCAAAAATACTAACATTACTTAGGAAATAAAGCCTGTTCTGATGAAATTTCTTATAAAACAAAAAGTGTCCTAAATTGTCCTTGTCTGTCCCCATTGTCATTTATGTGTTAAAGTTTAATCAAATTAAATGGGTCATCTTAGTTGAGGATATTCACAGATTTTCTTTATGTGAAAAATCATTAAGGTGCAGATATGCAGAAAGAATAAAATTGACCAAGAAAATCTCATCTGTGAGCCATAATTAGTGTGCTTATTTCTTTGTAGACTGTGTTGTATCTTCAAAACTGTTGTCGCTGGCAGTATTAACTATGCAGACTTCTTTCCTGTAACATTTTTGTAGCTCAGCTAATCACAACCACATGATGGCACTACTCCAGCAGTTGCTCCATAGTGAGTCATTGTCACCATCTTGGAGGGACATCATTGTATCACTAGTCTGCCAGGTTGTTCAGACAGTCCGACCTGATGTCAAGAACCGGGATGATGACATGGATGTCCGTCAGTTTGTCCACATCAAAAAAGTGAGCTCTGCTAATGCTTTCCTAATGCTAGGAATTGATGAGATGGGCCTGATAATAATTTGTCTCTTAATGGTAATCTGAAAGGGTCATTACCAGGAGGGGTGCTAGGTGAGGAGGGGGAAGTTTTTCTGCCTGCTCTATTTGTTAGCAGTGCACTTAAGGGTCATAGAAGCCACTGTTAGGAAGTGAGAGGCGAATGGGGGTGGGGGGTAAGTTGGGCTTGCAATGAGTTGGGAACCCAAACTTTCTTGCTTCCTCTTCTTGATGTGTCATCTATGAGAAGTCCTCTTCCTACAGATTACTGTCACTGGTCTGAGTAAAAGCAGTGGGTAATTGCTTTATTTAGAGAGTAGTGGAGTTTTGCCTGTATTTTTTGCCTATGATATGTAACTTAATAGTGGTCTTAATTGACATCTGGCATCAAGTACCAGGTAGTATGTTAGAGTGTTGATGATCATGCCAAGAGGCCTTTCATTATTGATTGAAAGGAAGAAATGCATCCTGGAACTTTTTGTACTTATTTGGAAATAAATAATAGAATTCATTTGACTGGATTCTAAGGATGTATCATTGAATTTTATTGTTTTCTTAATTGTTTCATTAGATCCCAGGTGGAAAGAAGTTTGATTCTGTGGTTGTCAATGGGTTTGTTTGTACCAAGAATATTGCACATAAAAAGGTAATGTGATTCAGTTCAACAGTGAAGTTCAGCAAACTATGACTGTGTGCCAAGCTAACAAGCTGGGGGTACCTTAATCATGGAAGAAAAGGAGATTGGACATTGAGGGGTGACTAGCACTGTCTCCCATAGGGGTGAAATTTTGGGGGTTGAGGGAGAGTCTCCCAGAGCCGATGATGATTGGGACTTGTACAGTGGGAACTCATCAGACAGAAGAAGGCTTCCCAACCAGCAGGCTGACAGGACACTGGTATCATTTCTCCCTTCACCCCACTGCATCTCAGGGAGACAGGATTTTCTAACAGACTGGAGTCCTTCCAGAGGCCTACCATTTGACAACTTTGTTCTTCCTCATAGGGCTGAGCTCAGAATTATCACTGGAATTCTGTTATCCTTCTTCCCTTTTATCTCTGCCTTCAACCCTGAGGCTCTTTCTAGCACTAGCACAGAGAGTAGGGTGAAATAACCTGGTGGACTAAGGAAACTGAGATCCTAAGGTGCAAGATGGGAAATGGCAGGAGATGGGGCTGGAGGAAGCAGGCCGGGGCTTTGTATCTCACTTTATTCTGAAGGCTACTGATTAGCAAAGTGTAGTGTGCATCAGGATCACCTGTGGACCTTGTTAAAAATGTAGATCCCTAAGTCCAAACCCTGGAAATTCTCATTCAGTAGGTTTAGGGGGGTGGGAATTGAGGGGTGAGTACGGGAAGGGTGGGACTACTTAAAAAAAATTTTTTTAAGGAAGTATAGTTAATTTACAATGTTATGTTAGTTTCCAGTGTACAACAAAGTGATTTAGTTTTTTATACACATATATATATTTTTCATATTCTTTTCCATTATAGTTTATTACAGGATATTGAATATAGTTCCCTGTGCTGTACAGTAGGACCTTGTTGTTTATTTATTTTATACACAGTGGCTTGCATCTACCATTCCCAAACTCCCAATTTATCCCTCCCTGCACTCCTTTCCCCTTTGGTAACCATAAGTTTGTTTTCTATGTCTGTGAGTCTGTTTCTGTTTTGTATATAAGTTCATTTGTGTCATATTTTAGGTTCCACATATAAGTGATATTATGTAATATTTGTCTTTCTCTGTCTGACTTCACTTAGTGTGGTAATCTCTAGATCCATCCTCGTTGTTGCAAATGGCATTATTTCATTCCTTTTTATGGCTGAGTAGTACTCCATTGTGTATATATGTACCACATTTTCTTTATCCATTCATCTGTCGATAGACGTTTAGATGGCTTCCGTGTCTTGGCTATTGTAAATAGTGCTGCTATGAACATTGGTGTGCATGTATCTTTTCAAATTAGAGTTTTCTCTGGATGTATCCTCAGGACTGGGATTGCGGATCATGTGGTAACTCTGTTTTTAGTTTTTTAAGGAACCTCCATACTGCTTTCCATAGTGGCTGCACCAATTCACATTCATCTGGGACTGCTTTTAATGGAGGCACTCTGGGTGTTTCCAGTATCGTTTATGGGTTCTCAGATTTTGAGAAACCATTGATCTGTACAGTGTTCTTAAACCTTGCTGTGCTTCAGAATCACTAAGGGAACTTATTAAACATAGAGACACCCTGGCCCCACCTGATTTGGTTACAGTGAGACCTCAGGCAGATCTCAAGCCTGAACAACTAGATGGAGAAACTGCAGTCCTGTTTTCACTCTTTTCTAAGCAGAGTCTAATAATTTTTTTTTTTGTGAGTCATTAAGCCTCCTGAAAGTTGTTAGTGACCAAAGAGAAATAAAAGTATGTTTGGATTTGATATTATAGCAATGATCCAGAGTTCATATTTCTACATAGAGTCTTATTAAAACATTTTACCCATCAAAGTAGTACTTTAGTTTTTTAAAGATTTATTTTTTATTTTATTTATTTTTTTTTAAAAAGTTTTTTTTTTTAATTTTTGGCTATGTCAGGTCTTAGTTGCAGCACACGGGATCTTTGTTGCGTCATGCGGGTTTTCTCTTCTCTAGTTGTGGTGCGTGGGCTCCAGAGCACGTGGGCTCTGTAGTTTGCGGCACTCGGGCTCTAGTTGAGGCGGCAAACTCAGTAGTTGTGGCGCGCAGGCTTAGTTGCCCTGCGGCACGTGGGATCTTAGTTCCCTAACCAGGGATCAAGTCACCTGTATTGCAAGGTGGATTCTTTACCACTGGACCACCAGGGAAGTCCCCAAAGTAGTACTTTAAATCAAATTAAAGGGTCTTTGTTGAATTCAGAGGTAGGTATGTTGTGCTCATCTCCAGAATTAAAAACTGTTATGTGGGTGTGGTAGACACATATGCATGAATGACTGTCTTGCTCCACTGACCATATTTAGAGGTAGTCTTTAATTTGTAGTTGCTAAAAGAGCCCTGAATGTAGTTTCCCAGCTGATGAGTCACTGTTTTCAGGACCATTTACCGGTTTGGCCCTGATAAGCTTGGTCAGTCAGAAACTTCGATTGCAGGACCCTGGCTATTCTGCTTGTGGCTTTAGTTGCGTGGTTAGGATATATTGTTTGAGTCACTGCTTCAGGATATGCTTTAAGGTTTTCTGTTTTAACTTCTTATTACCCAATTTGGCTTGCAAATTTATGACTGCTTGGAAATTTACTCCATTAAAAATATATTCAACAGGTGTTTAAATCTTTTCTCCCTCATCTACCCTTCTTGAATTTCAGAAAAGTTAAATTCTGCCTTCAGAGTTGCTGATTTGTGGGAGTTTGTGGAGTAGACTGTCTTTAAGCCCCTCTCTGCCCTACCCAGGGCTGGATAGCTTTTCTTGCAACATTAGAAATTTTAAAAAAAAAATAGTTAAGAGTATAGAAGATTAGGTAAAATAGCATTAGTAGAAAAGATGCCAATTTTTGAAGAATTTTGCATAGCCCTAAACTAATAATTTGCTTTGAAAAAAAGTAAGAGAATACCACAAAAGAACTAAATGAGAGTATTTTAATATGAATATAATGAGATCATCTATTTAAGAGGAATTATGAACAGTGTGAATTTAAAGTTGTGCTTAAAGGAGGACTATAAGGTGCAAACTTCAGAGTTTTAACAAACTGTTCATTTATTTTTTAGATGAATTCTTCTATTAAAAACCCCAAAATTCTTCTGTTGAAGTGTTCCATTGAGTATCTCTACAGAGAAGAAACTAAATTTACTTGCATTGATCCTATTGTGCTTCAGGTAAGAACTTACTGAAACAGTGATCTGGAGGGATGTTTGTGTACTATGATGCTTGCCAGCTCTTATAACGCATTCCAGCTGGTTAAATTTGACAAACTTAATTGCTGTTGTTTCATTTTAAAAAATTTATTATAAAAGGTGCTTTTATGTATCACACTTTAGAAGCTTACCAAAAACCTCTGTCACTATTTTTAGTTTCAAAGTGTTAAAGGCAACACATGACTTTTTGAGAATATATGAAGAAAATGTGACAATCCAAATCCTGTTTTTCCTTCCCACCTGGGTCATGGATTTACTTTAAGGATTTCTCTAACTTAATCAGGTTCCCAATGATAATACCTGATTTTTTAATAGGTCTGTTCTACTAAAACACGTGTTTCTAGAACACTGAGTAGCTTACACACAGTTGGTAAAAGGCAATAACATCCTATGGAAGTTGTGTCAGTTTCTGTCTGGTTTTGCTTAAGTGTGGAGGCCCAGAATAACTGTGGTAGGATTATAACCCTCAGCTGGAAAGAAAATCAGCCTCAGCTCAGCTCCTATAAAGGCAGGAACCCTTTTAGTTCTATTTTAAGAAATTAGAAGTGAGCTCCTCTCCTAAGAGTTCTCTCCCTCGAGAGATGCAGCCCCTGGTCCTGGATGGCTCTTAGGCGTTCACTGTTCAGAGTTCCATTTCCAATTGTACTGTTGCACTTGCTTTTGTACGTTTTAAATTTCCCTTGAGGCCACCTCCAGCTACACTGAGCTGCCTGTCTGGGCTGTCCAAGTTCTCTGTCAAGGTACCAATTTTTATTCTTGTTAGTGGTCTGAATATGAAGTTACATAGGTTTTAAAAGTTGTCTGCCCCAACCTCTTTTCTCCCATAAATGCTATTAATTAATTTGTAGTTGTTCAAAATGCGAAGTTTTCAGGAATGTGTATTCCTATTATAGCAGAAACACTTACATTCAGTTCCAGAAACATTTAGGAAAAGCATTGCTTGAAAATTCATAGGTGATAGGTACATTTTCTCAAGAGTGGTAAGAGCAATCACTTTTGTTCTGAATTCATAGACAGCAACAGAAAAAACTTAATTGTGGTGAAAGGCACCATGGGTCATGAAACTCTGCTCTATTGCTTAAGGAACTCTGTTAACTGGGACTGTTTCCTTTTGGAATTCAGCTATGTATCAGTAAAAGTGAGGGGTTTCAGCTAGATTTATACCATTCCTTCTAGCTCTTATTTACTAGGACTTTTCAATGACAACTGAAATAAGGAAAAAGGGGAAACAATTATCGTTCGTGGAATCTAAGGTACTGTGATGCTGGGACTTTTCTTGATCTCACTGAAGATGTCAGTGAAAGACTTTTCTAGGTTTAGATCACAACCACATGGATTGCAAGATGCATCCTAATTGCAGAGATGTTAAAATGTGTACAATTTTATGTCTTGGAGTTGATGAACTAATAATTAGAATCCATAGATACTTAGTTACAAAAAAGTTATACTTAAATTTATCTGCTTTATTTTAACTCCATCCTTACGACCAGGTTAACAGACTAAAAACTTTATGTTAGAGAAGTATGCTCTGGGCAATGTATATTAGTAAACATTAAATTTAATTCATATAATTTAAAGCATCTGGTTCATCAGTGCTATAAAACAGTTTATTATATCTTTAAGTGACCTATTAAAGTTTTTAGTTTGAATTGATAGTATCAATTGATATGACTTTTTTTTAATCCTTTTTTTTGGTCCACTCATTGTTGAATAACCAATCAAAGAACAAGCTGAAAGGTAAATAAAAAAGGAGGATGAGAAACAGTGGGCAAAGAGATAATTAGCCTGTGGTGCCATACTGTCTTCACAAGATCAGCCCTCAAGATCTGTTGGTCTGCCACTGCTCCATTGTGTTCCTGGCCTACCTTCTGATACTCTTTCCTTGCTGAGCCTCTCCCAGGACCCCTTTTTAGCATGGTGCTTCATGTATAATCATAATAGTTGACTGGAGCTGGAACTGAGAGGAAATGTATTTGCTATCCCTATATCAGAGGCCAGAAACTTAAAAAAAAAAAAAATCAACTTATTTTAGTTATTCTTTTTTTTTTTTTTTTTTGCGGTATGTGGGCCTCTCACTGTTGTGGCCTCTCCTGTTGCGGAGCACAGGCTCCGGACACCCAGGCTCAGCAGCCATGGCTCACAGGCCCAGCCGCTCCGTGGCATGTGGGATCTTCCCGGACCGGGGCACGAATCCGTGTCCCCTGCATCGGCAGGCAGACTCTCAACCACTGAGCCACCAGGGAAGCCCTATTTTAGTTATTCTTTATTAGAGCTGCACAAATAAAATCATTTAAAATGTCATTAAATAGCAATTTAGTAAGCAGAGAAGGAAATTAACACGTTTCAAGGAAAAAAATTCCATTTTGTTAATAATGGGAGAATTTGAAAATGTACAATTTCTATCAGTAAAACAGAGAAGGGTGAGAAGAAATATACTCCATCTAACAGGGCAGGTTCATTGCAGGGGATAGGCTCGTCCATTGCTGGTGGCACTGACCATGAATACAGTCTTACTCAGAAAACACTGGGCATAGGGAGCAGAAGTGACAGATGTGCTCCCGCATTCCATTGTCACCTCTCTGAGCCCAGAAATTTTATGAAACAATTAATGAATTATATTGTTTTAACTCTGGTTGTTATTTACAATATTCATTTGCTTTGAAAGTAAGCCTTTGTCATGAAATTGTATTAAAAATGTTTTAATTTTTAACTATAGCTGTTCTAGGTGGAATATTATCTGTTCGGAGATTGAAATTAGGAAGTAGCTGAAGTAGCATCTGTTAGAGAGTTATTTATTCAGATACCCAAAAGAAGAGATATTCTGGTTAGTTTCAGAATGCAAAAGGGGGAATTCATAACTATATTAAAAACGTTTAGAAATTGCTTTCATTTAGGGTTAGGGTTTTTAATTAATTAATTTATTTATAACCTTTGAGAGCTAGCTAATTGGATTCTTGGCTTTTATGTCATAGGTTATTAAGAATTCAAAATCCTTCAAAGTAAAGGTAGTGAGTTGGAGAATGAAATTTCTCCTGAAACTCTTCAGCATAATCGGCAGATTTAGAATGATGAAAAATATTCTTGGTTGTGTTTGAGTTAATTTGCTTATAGCAATGGTGAGTGATCTTTAGCATAGTTTCACCTGAGATTGGGGACCTGAGAAATGAGTTAACACATCAGTACTACAGTGTTTACTTAGTAGGAAATATTTATTAGTAGTGGTTTGTGGGCAAAGAAAACTTAGGCTGAGTTTGATATTAATAGTCAAACTATCCTGATATTCTTACATGTCTAGATCTTGAATTGTACCACACATAATATTTTTGATTTATCTTACTTAGGAAAGGGAATTCTTGAAGAACTACGTTCAGCGAATAGTTGATGTTCGGCCCACATTGGTTTTAGTTGAGAAAACGGTATCTCGAATTGCCCAGGATATGTTACTGGAACATGGCATTACTTTGGTCATTAATGTAAAATCAGTGAGTGTTCTTATTTTTCTATTTTTATATCATTTAAAAATAATCACGGCTTGTAAATTTATATGCATGTGTGGTAGATATGCAGGGATCTTTAATTATTTATTTCTTTGCTGTGCCATATATATTGAAAGTAGGACAGGCATGGCAGTGATTTCATTATTTATAAGACTGGAGGAACTCAGGCTGGAAGAAAGTACGATTCATATAGCACTCATACGAGTTATATAATGCTCATCATAGGTTCTACAAGACCAAAGGTGTAATAGACATTAGTTAATAAGTAGTATTTGTGGAGACTTCATTTTGTAGCAGAAAATGTTCTCTCCCTTGAAAAGTTACCCTCTTCAGAACAGAGGTCAGTTCTGGAGGTTTCCCACCCTCCTGGAAGCTTCCCACCCTCCGCTCCTGAATCAGTACCTTTTGCCAGTGCATGATGCTTAAATGTCTTTTGATAATGTCGTTAATATGAGTATGGTTTATTTTAGTAGGCTCATATTGATTTCTAAGTGTAGACTAATCTAGAGTCAGTAAAAGTCACTTAATTATTAAAATCAAGGAAATTCATTGCGAGGGCATTTTCATATGTTCCTATTATTTTTTCATATTAAATTTTCTAAGAATTTTATTCTTCTGTGTCAAATTTTGTAATATAATGTTGTTCTGTGTTCTAGCAAGTTTTAGAACGAATCAGTCGGATGACCCAAGGTGATTTGGTGATGTCGATGGACCAGCTGCTTACAAAACCTCACCTGGGCACCTGTCACAAATTTTACATGCAGATGTTTCAGTTGCCTAATGGTGAGTGATCTCTAGTATAGATTTACCTGGAATTGGGGACCTGAGGTCATGAGTAAATTCATCAGTACTACAAGGGTGACTTAGTAGGAAATAGCTATTAGCAGTGGTTAAATGAGGACAGGCAACTGTTGTTTTACTTAAGGGTTTTTCTCTGGTTGATGTTAAGATGGTGAATTCTGTCTGGACTTCTGGATTGCCACCTAAGCCTTCTTAACCTTGTGTTTATTTGTAGAACAAACCAAAACACTGATGTTTTTTGAAGGCTGTCCACAGCACTTGGGCTGTACAATCAAGCTTAGAGGAGGCTCTGATTACGAGCTGGCTCGAGTTAAGGAGATCCTAATATTTATGATCTGTGTAGCTTATCATTCTCAACTAGAAATCTCCTTCCTCATGGATGAATTTGCTATGCCTCCTACATTAACACCAAACCCCTCCTTCCATTCTCTGATTGAGGGACAGGAGGATGAAGGGGCTGCACAAGAGCCATTCAGCGGAAGTCCCCTCCCCCGGGAGCCTGACTTCCCTCCGGACTTTCTGCCCTCTGATGATAGCAGTTTGCTAGAATCAAGGATTCTGTTTGAGAAGGGTGATCAGGAAACTAAAAGTGTGCCACAGGATGTTGCCTCTTCAAAGCATCAAGAGCATGCCACAGCAGCTTGCCCAGCAGGTGCCCCCTGTGCTCTCTTTCCATCGGTACCAGAATCATTGCTGCCGCTCCATATAGATGACCAACAGGATGCCATAGGCAGTGAGCAGCCAGAGGCTTTGCAGCAAACAGAGGAGCTACAGGATCGCAAAAGCCAGATGAGAGCCTTTAGAGACCCTCTACAGGATGACACTGGCCTGTATATTACTGAGGAAGTTACCTCCTCTGAAGATAAACGAAAGACTTATTCTTTGACCTTTAAACAGGAATTGAAAGATGTGATCCTCTGTATCTCCCCAGTAATCACATTCCGGGAGCCCTTCCTTTTAACTGAAAAGGGGATGAGATGCTCTACCCGAGATTATTTTGCGGAGCAGGTTTATTGGTCTCCTCTCCTCAATAAAGAGTTCAAAGAAATGGAGAGCAGGCGGAAGAAACAGATGCTTAGGGATCTCTCTGGCCTTCAGGGCATGAATGGAAGTGTTCAGGCCAAGTCTGTTCAAGTCCTGCCCTCACACGAGCTAGTGAGCACCAGAATTGCCGAGCACCTGGGTGATAGCCAGAGCCTGGGCAGAATGCTGGCCGATTATCGGGCCAGAGGAGGAAGAATTCAGCAAAAAAATTCAGACCCTTTCACTTATTCTAAGGATGCATCGGGTACTTCAAGTGGCAAATCTGGAAGCAAAAGTGAAGGTGACGAAGAGAAAGCGTTGATTACAAGTGATGCAGTGTGGTCAACAAAGGTGAGCAAGTCCACTTTTTGTGCTTGTGTAAATTTAAAATGTGTTGGGGACTTTCCTGGCCGTCCAGTGGTTAAGACTTCGCGCTCCCACTGCAGGGGGCACAGGTTCTATCCCTGGTCGGGTAACTTAAGATCTCACATGCCTTGAGGTGCGGCTAAATAAATAAATAAATCTACGTAACATACATGTCTTTAAAAAAAATGTGTTGAAAATCTCTGCTATGGCAGGGTAAAAATAATCAAATATGACAAATTGCATGCAGATTTATTAAATATTTCCTCTATGCTTTTTTTGTCTAGGTCTTTCGGCTTATGTGTTGCTTTAAAGTATGAAATAGGAGTGTAATGTAATGAAACTGGATTTTGAGGGTTTCAGGCTAAGTTCACAGTAAACTCAGGAGGAGCTCTGAGGTAGGGCGGCAGCGTGGAGCTGCTTAAAATTTCTGGCATGATGACTCGGGTTTAGTGTGATGTGTCCTTGATCCTTTTAATGGCAGTGAGCAGGACAGTAAGGGTTGGAAGTTTATTGTAGGAAATGGATGTGTTTTAAAAAAATAAGGGAGATTTATTCATGGATACATTATTGATAATGGTGGTAATAAAACTAATGAACAAATTTATCTCTAGATGAGGAAATACAGTTTTTTAATAAAACAAAAAGATGTTTGCTTTCACAAGTCTGGGAATGATTAATAATGGTACACCATTTTTAATACATGAAATTGGCAAAAAAGAATGTGATAAGAGCCATGACTAATGAGGTATGGAAAAATACTTATAATAAACTAAATAAATTTATGTTTATATACATTTATGTAAACTTATTAAAAGTGATAGGGTGGTCTTTTAAATTTACATGAGTACATATATATTTTTGATTTAGGGTTCCCATCTTTTATAACTTATTTCTGCAGGTAAGTAAGCATTTGGTATAAAGATGCTTACATTTTATTATAATATATGTACAAGGGTGTTTACTGAAGCATTATTTCTAATTGTTTGCTGTTAAAAGGATGAGTTGGATCTCGTTTAATGACCCAGAGAGAACCCATGATATATTTTCTAGTGTTAAAAAGCAAATTGGGGCTTCCCTGGTGGTGCAGTGGTTGGGAGTCCACCTGCCGATGCAGGGGACACGGGTTCGTGCACCGGTCCGGGAGGATCCCGCATGCCACGGACTGGCTGGGCCCGTGGGCCATGGCCGCTGGGCCTGCGCCTCCGGAGCCTGTGCTCCCTACGGGAGAGGCCACAACAGTGAGAGGCCCGCATACCACAAAAAAAAAAAAAAAAAAAAAATTGTGTTTTAATATACGTAGCATCAAACCATTTTTGTAAAAAACCAAAATCACCTGTGTATACTTAAGTGAGTGTTTTTGTGTGTTTATATGTATGAGCTAGTGAAAGTACATGGTTTTTAACCATACAGTCAAATTTGTCAATTTGGGAGGAAGGGCAGCATCAAAGGAGGAGAGGCTTTAAGTACTTCATGAACTTCTTCATATACCTCTGTACTGTTTGAATTTCAGCAGAGACAGGTGTTACCTTTGTAATGATCAAAAACAGGTATAAAGTACAAATAAATAAATACCTCAGGATTTAGATTTCTGGGTATCACAGGTTGATGTTATATCCAGCTATCAATTCAGACTATTTCATATTTAATTAACTATTTACTTCCAAGATAATTTAATGTAGTTTTGTAAAAATAAGAGTATTTAAGAAAACAAGCTATTTAGACATCTATTGGTATTTTTACGTTTCACTTAAACCTTTTGGATTGTTTTACCTCAAAAACTAACTGCTCTTCTTCCTTATATTTAGTGTCTTGTAGTTTTGAATCTTCACTGAAACCCCTGTAGTGATGACAGAGGCTTTACAGATCGAGTGGAGTGTGTTGGATGTTGGAGCCGGGCCTGGGGTTGGAGTGCATTATGACTTGCGGGTGCTCATCTGGATGTTCCTTCTCTTCCAGGTGGACTGTCTGAATCCTGCCAACCACCAGAGACTGTGCGTGCTCTTCAGCAGCTCTTCTGCCCAGTCCAGCAATGCTCCCAGTGCCTGTGTCAGTCCGTGGTAGGATTCCTTGCCCAGCCCCCCTGCACCCCCCCACTATTGTACTTGAGGATAGAATTCCAGCAAGTCTGAAAACAATTCAGCCATTAGGCTCTGTTTTTAGGTGCATGGCATGCTGCTGGTCATATGTGAATTGATGGAACTTTTGAACTTGTGAATTACATATGAAATTTGTATTTGTTCATGGGTAGAAGTAAATGAAAGTACCTTTAGTGAGAGTGAAAACGGATGTGAGGGATGGAAGAGAAATTTGTAGTTACGAAAGTGAGAGAGTTGATACATAAAAGCTAGTTTTAAGCATTTTGATAACATGTACAAATCAGGCAGGTTTTCTTTAGGCATCGCTTTCATAAAAGCAGTCAGTCTTTTGTCTTAAGTTTTATTCTAAAACTTAATTCTAAGTAGATTGACAGAAACACATTTTATAATGTTATAATTTATTTCCAGTGGTAGTCACAAAAGCCTAGTTATTACATAGTTTAGTTTTAAAAGTACTAAAGAACATAACTGCTTGTTTTTGGAGTACTTTCCATGACAAAATGTGTTCCGTATTTTAATTCTGGACACCAGAAACACTTACTTCCACCAGTGAGATCAGGAATTCTTCCAGCATCAGTAGAGCTCTAGCAGTCTGACTTGGGGCTGGGTGAGCCCATGGGAATTTTCTCTGGGAGTTTAGGTCAAGGCTTGATATAGGATGTGGGTTTCTACAGGGTATGTATAGCTGAACTCTCTTATTTGTGGGCATTTATAAGTTGGGTATAAAGTTAAGAATTGGCTTTCCTGGAGGAATGTGAGCTGCTGCTCTTTGTGCTCAGTAATGGTGTGGACTAGAGAGCAGAGACAGGAGTCCCATTTTATACTGACTGGGCTTAAGGCTTTGTAAAGGAAACTTCTACTTCTTCCTAACTCAAATCAGTTTTACTCATTTAATATTACAGTTTGTGCATCCTGATTAAATAGTTTCATAGGATACTAATGGACTGGGAATGGATACGATGCTGTAGTGTGGCTAGTACAAACCTGTTTTATCAGATGAGGTAAAACCTGTTCTGTAACAACAAAAGAATAGTACCTGTTTTAATACTGTATTATAAGCAGATCTAACAGGTATCAGTTTGGAGTCTCATGAAATATCTTTTGCTGGCTTGGTAATTCATATGATATGTTTCTAAGAAATCTTTTCTTTTAGGATTGTAACAATGGAATTTTATGGAAAAAATGATCTTACATTAGGAATATTTTTAGAGAGATACTGTTTCCGGTAAGAACCAATTTTCTCCTTATGTTCCATTTATGCTTTTTTGATGCCCAGAATTTCAACCTAAATATAAACATGAGTTGGAGCACTGTTGTGTGACCTTCGTGTTCATGCCACATGCCAGGGTTTGCAGAGAAGTAATCCTTTCATATTTCAACCCAGCATGTCTTCTCCAGTTCATTCCTCAGATCTTTGCCCATCTAATTGCCCTGCAATCCCACAGACTTTTTTTAGGATGTCTGTTTTTACAGTGATTCAAATGAGAGGCAAGAGAAGCTAAGGACCTCAGTTTAAGTCTTAGAGCTATCACCTGCCACTTAATATGACAAAGAACAAGTAGTTTAATCTTTACCAGCCCCCTTTATAGGTATTAACAAACTCCACAAATGTCAGGAGTTTTAATAGGTAAAATGAGATGATGTTTTAGAAATACTTGGCAAATAGAAGGTGCTTAACAAGTGGAACCTATCACTGTGATGTGGTTGAAGGCAGGATGTTCAGCTGCAGGCTCTGAGCAGGATGAATGGTACCCCGAGCAGATCATCCACCAGTCGTCCTTACTCTTGAGAGGATGCTGCACTTTCTCTACAGTGGTCCTGTTTAGCCAGGATTCACTATACACTGCTCCTCGGTTTCGTGGTTAATGTGAGGACTTTCTTTTTGTCAAAGGCCTTCCTATCAGTGTCCTAGCATGTTCTGTGATACCCCCATGGTGCATCACATTCGACGCTTTGTCCATGGCCAAGGCTGTGTGCAGATAATCCTGAAGGAGTTGGATTCTCCAGTACCTGGATATCAGCATACAATTCTCACCTATTCCTGGTGCAGAATCTGCAAACAGGTAAGTGTACCCTGTTGCTATAATATATCACATAGTATCTTTTATTTCTGTATTAGTATAGTTCTTTTTTAGGGGGGAGGGTGGCCTCTGTTTTTTTGGATTTAGTATTTGTCTTTGGGCTCTTATTTATTTTACCTTCTAATGCTGTATGTTCCCTTTAATGTTTGTTTCCTAAAGATTCCATTTTAGGATTTATCAGTCATCATATAAAACATAGGGTACCATGCCCAGTAAAATAGATGGAGGTTTTATCTTGACAGTTCTCCATTATGTTTGTTTATTCATTCAGTAAATGCTTATTGAGCACCACCTAGGTACCAGGTACTGTGCTAGGCCCTAGGAAAGAAGGAACAACAAGGTCAGGCTCCTGTCCTCTAGCGGGGGAGACAGACTTACAGTGATTACAGTATGCTAGAATGCTTGTGTAAGTTTAAGTCTATGTCAACATTTCTATCTTAAAACATACAGATGAGAGACCATGTTTAATTCATCTCTGCTGGTTTTCATATACATTCTTTAGGAAAGAACCATGTGTTTTATTTCTTCTGTGTGTTTTTCTAACTCTGCAGGGAATATTTGGTGCCAATATTATGTTTTTAATATATACTTTTTATTCAAATTGTTAACAGTGAGCATATGCCAAATTTAACTTCATTGTTATCTTAATTGGCTTATTTTGGAGTGTGTGTTTGGAAGCACATATGGGAATTAGAGATAAAATAATAGTGCAACCCATTTCAGTATCAGAGAGGTTGAGGAGGGCAAAGTCAAAGGTAGTGCCTTCTTCGGTAGGAACAAAGAGCCGTGAGATCATTTCTTGCAGTGATTGGTCTTCTTATAGTTGTTCCTCTAGGCCTTTAGTTTGCTGTTAGACAGCTGGCAATATTTTGTTGTAGAATATGTGAACTTCTGTAGATTGACCAGTGAACTAAATGAATAACTTAAATTCGATCTTTATTTCTTGCATGTTTGGTGTATGCACTTTATTTTAAAACAAAAACTTCTGCCTTTGGGGTTATGTTAGAAAGGAAAAGGTAAACAGTTTTTGTTACACAGAAATGAAAACTTAGGTGTCCAAAAAAGTTATATATGACCAAATATTAGTATACTTACTATTAAATTTCTGTAAGCCATGATAATAGAAAAATGGGCAAGGGGTGTGACAAAGCAATTTAATACAAATGGCCAGTAGACATGTGCAAATACATTTTACTCATTAGTAATAATCAAAGAAGTATAAATAAATAAAATAAATGGAATGTGTTTTTATTTATTTAGTTTTTAAAGAAGTTACATTTCAAAGATTTATAATTCCTGAGATTAGTAAGAAAGTCGGGAAATTGATATTCTCAGATACTGTTGGAGATTGTCTCCCAAAACAGGTGTACTGGTTTACACAATGTGGCAGAAAGTATCAAAGACCATATAAATGTCCATGCCCTTTGACCTACCAATTTCCATTTTCATTAATTTATTTCAAGGAAATAATAATTATGGATATTTATAAGTGTATATATATATATATATATATGTATATATATACATACATATACACACACACAACAGGGAAGTTCATCAAAATAGTGAAAAACTTGTAATGTCTTAAATGCACATCAATAGGGATTGGTTAAATAATTCCATATTATGGGATACTCTGCAGCCATTAAAAATCAAATTGTATAAGAATATTCTATGTGGGAAAATATGATATATTGCTAATAAAAAAAGGTTATGAAGCTAATTATAGGGAACAATTTTTATTTATAAACATCCCAGCTAAGCATATATGTATTCATGTATAGAAAGAAAGCAAACATACTAGCATATTGATGGTGGTAGTGGGATTACTGGCAAGAGAGTTTTCCCCAGCCATCCCTAACTCCACCCACCTCGAAGCATTTTTTTCTTCTTCTAGTTTTCTGTAGTCAGAATATACTAGATTTGTACTAGAGAAGAAAATACATTGTTTTTTAAAAAAGAGATTCTCAATATGTGATTAGATAACAATTTATGCTGAATTTCAGGTAACACCAGTTGTTGCTCTTTCCAATGAGTCCTGGTCCATGTCATTTGCAAAATACCTTGAACTTAGGTTTTATGGGCACCAATACACCCGTAGAGCCAATGCTGAGCCGTGTGGTCACTCCATCCACCATGATTATCACCAGTATTTCTCCTATAACCAGATGGTAGCATCTTTCAGGTAAGAAGTCTGAGTGACCTTGTCACAATCACATACTCCCTGGAAGGCTTTATAACATTTCCAGTATTACTAGATTGAATTAATTTTTGGTGTGTGTTGTTCCCCATTCCCACTCTTGCAAAGGCAGAGGGCCATACTCTGTGAAGAGCTTTCAGTGTTATTATTTTATTTAATCCTTTAAGAAATATGTATTATTATCACCCTAACTTAGAGAGCTTATAGCTGACAAATAGAGCTAGCAAGTCATGATCCATGATTCTTGCTACTGCAGGTGTTACTCTTAACCATTGTTTTTGCATCTGAGAGCTTATCAGAATTTTTGCTAAGACATTACTTAGCCATAAGGGTAATCGGATATTCCGGATAGAGCTAAAATCACTAGTTCAAAGAATGGGTGTTTACACTTGTTCTTAAATGATTTGAGAAAGCCTTCGGGCTGTGCCTTCAGAATATACCCAGAACATGTCTCACCACCTCCACCACTACCACTCTGGGCTGAACCTCTGTTGTCTTTTACTAGATTATTGCACTAACCTCAATCAGTTTCCTTTTGGCCTTACCTGCTGCAGCCTGTTCTCAACACAGCAGTCACAGTGGTATTGTTATATGAAAATCAACTCAGGCCACTCATGTGCTCTCGAGCCTCCAGTGGGTGTCTGTTTCACCCTGAGTGAAGGCCAGAGGCCATTTACGAGCCTGTGAGCCCCTACATGCTCTGGCTTCTCACCCCCTACTACACCCCCCCTCGCTCACCGTACTTCAGCCTCACTGGCCTCCTGGCTGGACCTCAGCTATGTCAGGTAGGCTCCTACCTGGGAGCCCTGCACTTGTTCTTCGTCTCTGAGCTGCCTGCTCCCAGATATCTGCCTACTTTTCCTTATTTCCTGCAGGTCCTTGTTCAGATTTCACCTGCCCTGACTCCCTCTCACTGGGGCACTCCTTGCTTCCCTTTCCTGCTTTATTTTGCCCTGTAGCACCTACTGTCTGGCGTAAGATATGTTTTAAGTATATGTTTTTGTTTATCGCCCAAGCCTTATTATTCCTGAATCACGAGAGCAAGAATTTTGGCCCTTACTCCATGCTGTATCTCAGCACCTAAAACAGCATCTGACACATAATAGGCACAAATAGGTACACAAATAGGAAATACTTGTAATTGAACCCTATTTCCTTTTTTAAGCAAGAGCTATTAACCATGAACCCAGGGCCTAGGTGAGATGTAGCATTTACTAGACATCATGAACTTCAGGTGGAAAGGAAACTCACAAAGAATCCCTGGGAACTGCGAAGGTAGTGAATACCTGTGTCCAAGCTAATTGTAGGAAGGAGTCCCTCTGCTCATTCATGGAGGTTTATATCCCAGTCATTTGTTTTTAAAGCACATGAGGATGGCCTCGGGGGATAAAAGATGACATCTCAATGCAGGGGAAAAATAAAACAAAATCTTTTTAAAACTGGGGAGGGTATTTGTAATGGCTGAAAGTTGCCTTCAGTATTTTTGATTGTTTTAAAAATGCCATTTCACAGAAACTTTATGATCTCTTGCACCTCATAGGACTTAGTTGGCACCTCTACTCAAAATATTAAAATATTTTTCACTTTTCTACTATTACTTGTATTTTTTCCTCTCAGTTATTCTCCCATTCGGCTTCTTGAAGTGTGTGTTCCACTTCCCAAAATATTCATTAAACGTCAGGTCCCACTAAAAGTGGCCCTTCTTCAGGATCTGAAGGACTTCTTTCAAAAGTAAGTTTTATTTTCTTTGGTCATCTGTTTTTGTTTAGTACTGCCTGAAATCTAAACTATTTTAAATATCATGTTTGTTCCTTTAGCTTTCTTCGAAAACAGAAATAACCTGTTTTTCTAATTGTATATTATATATGCCTGATGTAAAAAAGGAAAAGTGTAGACAGTTCATAAAAGTACTGACAAAGAAGTCAAACGCTCTCAGGCATAACAACTATTAAAATTTTGATATACGTCCTTTTTTGTTCTGCAAAATTGTATGTGATTCTTAATTAGATAAGACCTAGTTAAAGTTTTGTGTGTACATCTTTTTTCTACTTGCGTGAGATTAGACAATTTGATTCTGACTTTTCTAAAGTGCTTAATATTGTTTATGTTTATATTGTTAGAGTTTCACAGGTATATCTTGCTGTGGATGAAAGACTCGCATCTTTGAAAACTGATACATTTAGCAAAACAAGAGAGGAGAAAATGGAAGATATCTTTGCACAAAAAGAGGTAATTCATTTTTCTGACAGAAACCCAAATGTTAGCTGTGAACTTGTTAGAGGTTCCTTTTGGGGTGTGTCTCAGATTGCTGGAGTGGTTTCTGTTCCTTGTAGATGGAAGAAAGCGAGTTCAAGAGCTGGACTGAGAAGATGCAAGCACGGCTCCTGTCTTCCTCTGTGGAGACCCCTCAGCAACTGCAGTCGGTCTTTGAGTCACTCATCGCCAAGAAACAAAGCCTCTGCGAAGTGCTGCAGGCTTGGAATAACAGGTGTGACTTTGCAGTCCGGTGTTTCTTTTACATTATTGCAAAATTTGCTCTGCTATCATGTTTTTGATGTAAATGTCCTTATTAATTTGGATGTTTCCTTTTACTCTCAAGTTGTAGGAGCTTTATTTTTATTGCCACTACCACCCTTCACCTCTTTCATCCTTTAAAGTGTAGGTTGTGAAGATAAAAACAAAGATGAGAATAGCCTTCATTGCTGTTGCAAATACAGTGTGTGTGCTTAATGAACCTAATTTATCTGTATTAGTATGTCATGGAGTGATTATTGGGTTTTAGGCCATTACTTTCAACTCTATTATTTTGTGTATCTTGTACCTTTATTTAAATATTTATTTGGGGAAATATTTCCCTTTAATGCTTATTGAAAAGTTCAGTTAGATTATTATAGCATTTATTGAGCACTTGGACCATGCTAGGCACTAAGTAAGGCAGTAGATGGACATGCACTGTTTTATTTGATTTTGAGTCCTACAATGTACGTATACTGATTCCATTTTACAGAGGAAACTGTGGCTGTACGAGACTAAGGGATTTGCCCAAGTTATAGAGCTGTTAATTGTCAGAGCTTGGCTTTGAGCCCAGGTCTGTTGGTCTTTAACACCCGTAGTTTTTACGTTATGCTGTATTGTCTCATTATAACTTGCTATTCTTTTATTACTATAGTCATATCAGTAACAAGTGATTAATTGATTAGAAAGAAAACAAAAATTTAGTCTTAGTTATGTACAGCTTTAAAATCTATTGCATTCGAAATAGGAAAATCTAATTCTTGTGGTTTCAAAGCTATAAGGAGAATATGTGTAAACATTATTCAGGATATTGGAAGGAAAATCATATTTTTCTTTTCTCTTTTCCTTTTTTTCATTAACTATAGGTTGCAGGACCTTTTCCAGCAAGAAAAGGGTAGAAAGCGGCCTTCAGTTCCTCCAAGTCCTGGAAGACTGAGGCAAGGGGAAGAAAGCAAGGTAATGAAATGCAGTTTTGTCTTTGAGCCTATATATATTGTTATAGATATAATTAATTTCTCTTATGACACTTAGAAGTGGTAGTTTAGGGACTTCCCTGGTGGTGCATTGGTTAAGAATCCACCTGCCAACGCAAGGGACACGGGTTCGATCCCTGGTCCAGGAAGATCCCACATGCCACGGAGCAACTAAGCCCGTGTGCCACAACTACTGAACCTGTGCTCTAGAGCCCACGAGCCACAACTACTGAAGCCCATGCACCTAGAGCCCGTGCTCCACAACAAGAGAAGCCACCGCAGTGAGAAGCCCGCGCATGACAACGAAGAGTAGCCCCCGCTCGTTGCAACTAGAAAAGCCCACATGCAGCAATGAAGACCCAATGCAGCCAAAAAAAAAATAAAGTGGTAGCTTAATATATACTTTATTAATAATAGTAGGAGTTTTTAGTTTTGAAGTTATGAGGTTTCTTGGTGATGTGACCTGGATTAATTTTTTTTATCTTAGCCTGAAATAAAATACATTATAATTCATTTATTGGAAACATTTATCAAAAGCTACTGTCTCCTGGCATCACTGAGGATAGTATCACAGAGGCAGTAAATGCTATAAAGGAGAAGGTGTGGATGTGCTGAGTGTATAATAGAGTCCTAATTTACTTTACTGTGAGTTTTGGGTGTTCTTATCTCTGTGCTTAAGTGAGAAGCTTTTCTTAAGGGGTCTGCACCAGGTTAGTTCTACATGTTGAGTTCATTAACCTTTCCTAACTGTATTAGTTTTCTCTTGCTGCACAGCACATTACCCCAAACTTAGTGACCTAAAACATAAATTTATTATCTCACAGTGTGTCAGGACTCTGGCACAGTGTGGCTGGGTTCTCTGCTCACAGAACTGAGATGAAGGCTTTGGCCAGGGCTGTTACCTGAGGCTCAGGATCTTCTTCCAAGCTCATCTAGGTTGTTGGCAGAGTTCAATTCCTAGTGGTTATAGGACTGAGGTCCCCCATTTGTTGCTGGCAGTTGACTAGAGGCGATTCTCAACTCCTAGAGGCTGCCTGATTCCTTGCATGTGGCTCTGTTCATCTTCAAAGCCTACAGCAGTGGATTGAATCCTTTTCATGTTTCAAATCTCTGAATTCTTCTGCTGTGTCTGACCTCTGGACACAGATTTAAAGGACACATGTGATTAGATCAGGCCTACCTGGTTAATCTCTGTAGTTTAAGGTTAACTGATTTGGGACCTTACATACATGGTAAAATCCCTTCACAACAGTATCTGGATTAATGTTTGGTTGAATAACTGTGTGTGTGTATGCCAGGGGTGGAGTTCTTGGGGGCCATCACAGAATTCTACTTACCATGCTAACCATGAACAGATGAATTAATGTCAATATATTATAAGGGCTTAATATTCTGTTATCATGAGGACTTTTGAGAGAATATCTTTTTGTACAAGTGTGTAGTATTTGTAGCAGAGTATTTTCATGGAATGATGGGTTCAAGTGCCTTGGATCTTTGTGTTATTTAGTAACACTGTGTAACTGTATTCCTCCTTTTTGTCTCATAAATAACTGTGTAGGAATCACTTTTCCTTAAAGTTTAGGTGAGAGTAAGAATAAGAATTACTGAAGATGATTTATTAGTATTTGCCAAGTAGTTAAGGACAATTAACGGCTATCACAAACTGCTAGTGGCCTGTTTGCCTAGTGATGAAACAGTGAAGCTAGTGGTGTAAGACCTCTAATTATAATATTGAGACATAGAATTGAATAATACAAAATCAGTCAGTAGATGATTATCTTTTTTTTTTTTTTTCTTGTGCGATACACGGGCCTCTCACTGTTGTGGCCTCTCCCGTTGCGGAGCACAGGGTCCAGACACGCAGGCTCAGCGGCCATGGCTCACGGGCCCAGCCGCTCTGCGGCATGTGGAATCTTCCCGGACCGGGGCACGAACCTGTGTCCCCTGCATCAGCAGCCAGACCCTCAACCACTGCGCCACCAGGGAAGCCCCGATGATTATCTTTTTGAAAGATCAAAAGTTGATTTGAAAATCTGTAGCACTGCCTTTGTATTCATTCATTTGATAAATAGTTCTTGAGTGCTTTTAGGCACTGTTCTGAGTGCAAGGAATTCACGTTTGTGAATGAAGGCCATAGTTATTGTCCCTATGGAACGTTCGTCTAATGAGACTGACAATAAACAGATGAACCAATAAACATTTAAAAAACAAATGGAAACAAGGCTATGAAGAAAAAAATTAAAAGAAATGGAGAGTATTGCTAGGGGAGTAGGTGATGGTGAGTTATTTTACATAGGGTGCCCAGGGAGGTCTCTCTGGTATGGTGAACAAATCAAAGAACATTTTAAGTAGCAGTCTAAGAAATGACTTTGTAATGAAATTGTACACAGGGCTGATAGTCATTTAAAATGTATCTTATCTATGGATAATGGGACTTGTGAAAGTCCAGTGGGTAATCAAAGATTACTAGGCTTAATGGATAATATAAGTAGTTCCTAGATGCTCTAATGGGTCTGTGAGCTATTGTTTAGAACAGTATTCTCAAAGTATGGTTCAAGGATCCTGGGGGTCCAAGACCCTTTCAAGGGCTCCACAAGGTTTCTCTTTTTTAATTAATTAATTAATTAATTAATTAATTAATTTATGGCTGTGTTGGGTCTTTGTTGCTGCGCACCGGCTTTCTCTAGTTGTGGCGAGCATGGGCTACTCTTTGCTGCGGTGCATGGGCTTCTCATTGCTGTGGCTTCTTGTTGCAGAGCATGGGCTTTGGGCGCACGGGCTTCAGTAGTTGTGGCACGCGGGCTCAGTAGTTGTGGCTCATGGGCTTAGTTGCTCCGCAGCATGTGGGATCTTCCCGGACCAGGGATCGAACCCGTGTCCCCTGCATTGGCAGGAGGATTCTTAACCACTGTGCCACCAAGGAAGCCTTCCCTTTTTCAACTGTATATCTGTGTGAGGCTAGATTTTCTTTATATACTTCAATCATAATAATATAGCTCAACAGGTTAAATGCAGAAGTCGGAGAGGAATTTAACTGTCTTCTATTAAGCTAGGCATTAAAGTAATTGTAAAAGTGTAAAACAATGCCACTCTTAATTTTTTTAAAAAAAATCTATTTTTAATTAAAATATGTTTTTTATGTTAATATGTAATGGGTTTATTATTGTATTTTTAAATGAATTAATAAATGTACGTTCTATAACTTTTTCAGTTTTGATTTTCTAATAAGGAAAAATTGGAAGATATAACCCACATAAACAAAAGCTATCTGAGTGTCTTAATGATTCTTAAGAGGTTGAAAGGGTCTTGAGGACAAAATGGTTAAGATTCACTGGGTTAAAAAAATTTTTTTTTAAATTTAAAATTTTAAATTTAATGTTTCCTTAAGAACAAAGTATTTTGTTCTCTACAGATAAGTGCAATGGATGCATCTCCACGGAATGCTTCTCCAGGACTTCAAAATGGGGAAAAAGGTTGGTCCTTGAGTCTGGTGATCACCTGTCAATGAATTTAAGACATTTCTTAGTCTATAAGTTGTTTTTAACTACTAAATACTGAGAATTTTTTTCTGATGCAATTGAACATAGACTTTTTTTTCCTTCCTGTAAAACGTTTGTAGCACTCTAAGTTTAAGATTATCATAAAGTACATTGCATAAGATAAGTTAGGATATAGAAATACATGATAAATGAGAAGATTGCTTTTAGGGAAAGAACAAAAAGACAAAAGGAAACTGAATTTCTGTCTGGATTGTTATAAAGTCAACTGCCAGGTTTCATGGAAAAAAATCTTATAAAGTTTAATTTATATTTTTATATCACTAAAATCCTTTCCAGACTTAATTTTTCCTCAGTATTTCGTAGAATAACTTTTCTAGGTGCTATCCTAGAAAATTGGTAGGGAAATTTACTTAGACTATCTTTGTAGAACAAGAGCTCAACTCAGAATTCTTGGCATTTTTCTATCATAAGTAAGTGAATTTCCCCCCTGAGAATAAGCATGTGATTTGTTTTCCCCCAGTAGTGTCATAATTGCATTCTCTATTAAATTGAATGAACTAATATTTAGGTAGGCATTATGGTCTAGTGCAAAGAATATGGCATAGGAGCCAGAATTGGTTACCAGTCACAGTGCTGTCACTAAGATCCGCTTGGGGTCAAGTCATATAACCTGTCTGGATTTTTGTATCCATTTCTAAAATATGCACTGAAATGGCCTATGTAACTTTTAAGAAGCTAAAATTCTTTGGTTTATGAAGTAGAAATAGGAGTTGGCATTTTAAAAACATTGCTGTTGGATAGAAATGGACTTAATGTTTTAAAGCGACTCATTTGCACTCTGTTTTTCTTTAGAGGACCGCTTCTTAGCTACCCTGTCCAGTCAGAGCTCCACCAGTTCCCCCCACCTCCAGCTGCCCACTCCTCCCGAAGGCGTGCCTGAGCAGGCCGTGGGAGGGCCCCCAGAACTTGATACCACCAGCAGTTCCGAAGGTACAGGTCAAGTCACTTTTACTGCACTTCGTCCAATAGAGACAAACACTCTGAGTGCTGTGACACAATTCTTTCTTAGCCCTTTAGGATTTAAAGTTTTTACTATTGAAAGGGCTGTTTCAGATATAGCTTTTTACCATATCCCTTCTTCAGTTGCACTGCTTGACATGTAAATATCTCAGTAACAAAATGTTATTTCAGCTTCATCTACTTTCTGGGGATATTACTTTCTTAAGTCTCATTAAAGCCCATGATTTTTGCCTTGTAAGAAGGAAAGAGAAATTGCAGCCTTTGTCTAACAACAAATATTTGTTTCACTAATAGCAAATTTTTACCTTTTTTCTTTCTTTCCTTGCTTTCTGTTTAAGCACCAACTACTTAATTGTAGCGTAAACTTTAAAAATATCTTTTAAATTGCAATTAAACTCAGATGTAATAGCCACAGTGTGCATAACTGAGTTGAAGTGGCAACAGGAACAGCTGTGACTGAGTTCACGCATGCTCGGCCAGTAATTATGTCATGGCTGCCGCCTGGCCCTGTGATGATAAGAGGCCATCGGTTGCAGGATGATCTCAACTTCAAACATGTTGAAATGTAAAAAAAAAAAAACAAGCCACTTGGGGTCAGTGCTATGTATGCTTCACTATTGCTTCCTGTTTGATAGTCATTATTCCTAGATCAAAAATTTTACACCATAATTGGTAATTATGGTGTGCACATGTCTGTGTTCCAAAGAGGAAATGAAATATAGTTGACGCTTTATACTTTCTTTTACTCTTTCTGAATATTAACGTATAAGTAGAATATTTTTCATTCTAGATGTATTTGATGGACATTTGCTGGGATCCACAGACAGCCAGGTGAAGGAAAAATCAACCATGAAAGCCATCTTTGCAAATTTGCTTCCAGGAAACAGCTATAACCCTATTCCGTTTCCTTTGTAAGTATTATAAAAGCCAGTGGCTGTTGGGTGGTTTTATTTTTACTTCATTTAAAAAATCTCTCTATAGATATACTCTCTACATATTTAAAAATGTTTATTTAACTGCATATATGTATTTCTCAATCCAAAATTATACTTCATCATAGTAAAAAAGATGTCTTTTGGTATAATATAATTTGTAGAACATGTAATCATTATATAGTAAATGAGTGGATTAAAAAAGCATTAACTAATATTACTTAATGCTTAAGAGTACTGATTCTGAAAAGAATTGCTTATATATATATATTATTAAGATATACTGCTACATCCATTGATCTCATAAAAACATATTGCTGATTGTATATGAGGATATTACTGACCCAGTAATTTACTGGGACGTGATGCTTTTTTAATAGTGATGATGAATTGCAGTGGCTATACAAGTTTTCGTGTGATTTTGTTTGTACTGGACGTACTCAGAGTGGGGAAAAACATAGGGCTGGCTTTCTACACTGCCAGTGTGGAAAGCTTTGTTTGGAGTGATGATTCCAGAACTCTCTGATTTGAAAAAGAATTCTGATAATTTTCAGTTGTCTTCAAAAACTTTCTATTGATGTATTTTCCTTGGCTGTTTGTTCAAGTTCTGCATATATTTTGGCTTAATTATATTCTTGTAATTGTGCATTATTTAGTTAACTTAAAATTGTCCTGAGATTTACTTGTAGTAGTGCTAATGGTTTGTATTTGTGATTTTCTGCTAATTTTGTTCTGATTTATGTATTTAAAAATTTTGAACAGTGATCCAGATAAACACTACTTAATGTATGAACATGAACGAGTGCCCATTGCAGTCTGTGAGAAGGAGCCCAGCTCCATCATTGCTTTTGCTCTCAGGTATTATTCATGGGGCTTTTTCACCTATGATTGTATCTTTATATTTTGTGTGTATTTATTAATCGCTGTATTTTGAGTTCTGTTACATAGAGTAGAGCAAAATATAAGTAAATGTAAAATATTAAATATAAGTAAAAGAATATAGTCTTTGGATGTGACAGCTTATTCTTTTTGTATCTGATAATGTACACTTTACCCAAATAATAACAGGATGATTCTTAAGCTCCTAATAATTAAATTAACTAGGCAAGTTATTTACTAATCCTTAATATCCTTTAACCGTTCTCTGTATTATAATATGTATCCATTGTATCCTTTCCTTTGCTTTATTTATTGACATAATACTTGGAACATATCTGCCTTATATCATCTGAATGTCTTTTTTGTATTCTTCATTCATTTCCTTCCTGCTTCCCACACATAGCAGGTAAAGTTTCCTTACTTAGAGTAATGCTGTTCCTATGCCTTAACCCATTTACATGCCCACAGTTATCATGTGTCTTAAAGAAGGACCCCTCTTTAAAAATATTTATATATCATGTCTAAAAGAATAAAGCTTTTTAATCTTAATGGTATCTTGGTAGTGGTAGAACCTAGTTTAAGTAGAATCTAAGATGTTTAATAAAAATTTTTTTCCTCTTGGAAGACATTGAAATTAAAATTTTATTTTTAATATTGGTTACAAGTTGTCCATTTATCAACAAATATTTGAATGTCTGCAATGTGTGGTATACTAGGTACTGGGTATACAGGGGTAAACAAGATGGATTTATAGGCTTCAGCATTTATGTAGTTTCGAGTTACTATTTGGATAATGAAGATTTTTTTCCTTTAGAAGATTCCATATGATAAATTTTTTATCTTTGCCTTTTGACATTTATGAAGATAGTATTTGCTTCTCCTTTTATTGGTCAGACATACTACATTAATAGATAAGAAAGGCAAGAAAGTCAACCAAGAAAAACATATATTTTGTACTATGAGGAAGCAAGTTTTCTAGCTGAGGTCACCTTTTTCTAATGTCTTGGAAAAATAATACATGCTAAGATGCTTCCCTTGTTCCCTAACATCTGATTTACCTAAATCAGTGCTTCCAGACTGCTAGTCCAAGAGTTGGATGTTTTTGGCCAATGCAAACTAAAAAAATATGCTTTTTCTTAAAGTTCAATACCTTTAAGTTGAAAAGTACTCTAAGTTCCTTTCCTCTCTATTATACTAAACAGTGAAGTTTCATGCTCTTCAGTTAGCTGTTCAACCCCTGAAGGCATTTGTTCTAAATGTTAGTGTGGAGGCCTTGACAATCATATTTAGGACATTGAGCCTGGTTGGTGTGTTGGGTCATATTTTGTATTATTTTTTGTGAAGACATTGACCTTCTTCATGAAGCTTGTACTTGATAACTTTTGTTAGTTAACTTGTGTTTGTTTAATTATGGATGCTTACAATGATTGTGTTTCTACAATGCAAAGCTTATTCTAAAGCATATGATTTACTTTAAAAGAAGACCATAATGTTTAACATTTTTCAACCTATTTCTACCCTAAGTTGTAAAGAATACCGGAATGCCTTAGAAGAATTGTCCAAAGTGACTCTGCGGAACAGTGCTGAAGAGGGGCTTTCAACAAACAGGTGATCTGCGATTGATTAAAATCTATTTTCATTGAGCTACGTCATCATTTTCTAGGTTCTCCTACTCCAATTTTATTTTAGCTTATTGTCAATATAAAAGTTTCTAGAATATAGTCAGTGGCACTCATCCTTTAGCCAATAGTTGATAGAACAAAATTCAGGTATAGCAAAAGACCTTAAGAAGTCTCTTAGGATACAGTTTTCTGATAATTTGTCATAGAAGTTCATTGTGTATTGCAGATTTAAACTTTTAACCTTTTAAGTTCTCTTTATTGTTTTCATTTAAAAAATAATAACTCTGAAATTAGTAAACTACTGCTTGATTTTATAATTTAAAGTATTTATGAATTTTCCATAATAATTAAAGATCTTAACAGTTAAAAAATAAAACAGCCCCCCACCAAACCAGTTCTTTAAGTGTGTTCAGTATTTGAGACAGAAATTGTCGTCATTGTTGGACTTATGGATGCTAATATAGCTCTGATAGACTTGTGAAAAATATTACAAGAGCCTATATACTTTCATATATTTTTCCATACGCTTTTATAGCTTTATCATTTTGCTTTTTCTTAAGCCCAGTAGACATTTCAAGCCTTTTTCTTCCATGCTAACCTGTGTTTATATAAATTATGAATCAGATTTCTGATATTGTGGGGGGTAGATTAATATAGGAATTAGAGTACTTGCTATTTTGTGTCTGAATCATATAAAACCAACTTTCCTTTTGTTTTTCATTTTAGTACTTTAGACAGCAGACCAAAGAGTAGCAGCCCTATTAGATTACCTGAGATCAGTGGAGGACAGACAAACCGTACAGCAGAAGTAGAACCACAACCAAGTAAGATTACAAATGGAGAAGTAATTCCTAGTTTTGTTTGTAATTGTGGTTTGAAGAAGAAAACACATTAAATAAGAAATGCCATCTGGCAAGGATATATTACTTCTGGTCTTTGAAATACAGTATGGATGTAAAATTTTTTGTATATCTTCTTTTGTACATATTTCACTTTTCTTTGATTCTTACCTTAAGTTTATTAAGTTTGAAACTCCTAGAAACTCATAGGTCTATGCAAAAAATCTGCCTTCCTGGCTAGAGCTTTCAGTTTAAAGCATATAACTGAAGAAATATAACAGCAGTTTTTGCTTGTTTGTTTGTTTTTGCAGCATTGTTGGCATTGTGAAAAGAACTTTTCATGTATTATCTCCTTTAATTCCCATAATAACCCCATAAGAGTTATTTGACATATCTCCATTTTTCAGAAAGTAAGTTAAGACTTAGATAATGCAATTTGCTGAAGGTTACACAAGTAATGGGGAGCTGGGATTTGAACTTGGATCTCTTTGACTTTGTCAGTCAGGAATATTCACTACGAGGAGCAGAAAACTCAAGTGACTATTGGGTCTTGAATGACAGTTTATTTTTCTAAGATAGCAACTGCAGGTAGACAGTTGCTAGCATTGGTTCAGCTACTCAGCATTGTAATGACAACATAGGGGTAGTTTCTCTTTGATTCTCTTGTTTTACTCATGGTCAAAAATGTCCCACTTAATGTCTGCATTTGAGGCAGAAGGAAGGGAGGTACAAGCTGCAACTGTTCTCTTTTATTGGGAAATTCCCTTCCCCCTTCAATCTCATTGGTTAGAAGTGAGTCTCATGGCCACCCTTTCCTGCAAAGGAGACATATAAAGTGGTAAGCAGCATTGTCCTGGTTGGCTTACATAAATCATGATTCATTTCCTGGGACTCTACACATTGCTGCCTCAAACAAAATTGGAGTTCTGTTAGCAAGGAACAAGGTGGGATTGGATATTAAGGATATTAAGGCCATAATGGTGTCTGCTGCCCTAAGTAAGCACTTCATGATCGACATTTGATGTGGGTTTTGTTAATGGTAAATGTGCAAGATTAGGATCATATGTATTAGTGATATGATGAAGCTCAAAACTAAGAAGAAAAGTATAGAGCAAGCTTTAGTGATAGTTTTGGTCATCCTGTACTACTTATTTTTGAAAAATGCTAAAACTAAAATTGTATATTTTGCTCTGTTGAAGTGTAGGAAGACAGATGATATAAAAACCTTTAACTTTGACGCATTGTAGCTTGGAATACTGTTTTGTATTAGTTTAATTAACTATACTGTGATACTGTAAGAACCCAGCCTTAACTTAATCTTGTTGCTTAAGATATTCTGACAGCCTTAGAAATATATTTTTAAAAGGCTTTCTATATAATTTCTCACATTTTGATATATAGCTATCTGAACATTGTTCTTCTTTCATGTTTCTGATAATAAGAGTGCTTGACTGCCCCCCTAAAGATCCCATAAAACATGTGGAATAATAATCTATCAGTGTTACTCATATTTATTACTCTCATATAATGGTTACTGCTAACAAAGGAATGAGTTGAAAATTTTTATTTTTCTACTTGCAGTGACCTGTACTTAATATGTTACCTCTTATTTTTAGCCAAAAAGGCTTCTGGAATGTTGTCCTTCTTCCGAGGGACAGCAGGGAAAAGCCCTGATCTCTCTTCCCAGAAGAGAGAGACCTTACGTGGAGCAGATAGTGCTTACTACCAGGTTGGGCAGACGGGCAAGGAGGGAACGGAGAATCAAGGCATTGAGCCTCAAGGTGTGTTAAAGGAGACCAAATGTGCTTATTCTAGGTTTCGATTTACTTATTTCAGTTGGTTATGTTCCTTATAGCTTGAAGTAGATGCTTCTGTTGCTGAGACCAGGGCATTCCCTCTCTTCTCACACCTTGGTGGGGGTAGAGTTGGAAAAGCATGGCGCTTGGAGGATCCAACTGGTTTCAGATGTCATTGCTATCACTTACTGTGTGGTGGAATTAGAAATCCTACTTTCTGTACTCGGAAACTGGAAAAGCAGTGTCTTCCAAGGTTTACTGGGTTTACTGAGGACTAAGGTTTACTGAGGACTAAGTGACATTATACATGTAAAACATGTGTCTCACTATGTAGCTCACAGTATATATTCAAATGTTTTCATCCCACTACCCCCTCAGACGTTTCCTTTCTTTTCCAGTCTCTGTAAGGTGGAAGCTGTTGATACCCACCTTCATTTGGATATTTAAAAAATATATCTACCTGATTGTGTTTGAATACAGGGTTATTAGACCAGGAGTTGGCAAACTATGCTGACCTGTCTTTGTTAATAAAGTTTTGTTGGAACACAGGCACACCCTTTCATTTACTTACTGTCTGGCTGGTTTTGCATTATATTGGCAAGTTGAGTAGTTGCAACTGAGTAAAATAGTTACCATCTGGCTCTTTACAGGAATAGTTTGGCAACCCCTGGGTTAGATCATGAATTATTAGTTTAAAAAATAGGAACTGCATGGTAAGTTTTCATCAGTAATTAAGATGTGCGTTAAGTATTCTATAGGCTGCTATTGGGCTGTGATCCTTGGAAGGCATTGGTGCTTTGAAAAAAGTAATTTTGAAATGTGAAACTTAGTGGATGACTTGTTCTTCTAGATATTAAAATATATCACAACTCTGCAATAATTAGAGTGGATCTGGCAGTAGGTTTGCCAGACAAATCAGTCAAATAAAAAAAATAGCTCTGAAGTAGACACTAGTATATTTTCTATATTGTACATATATCTTAGTATATGATAAAGAAAGCATCTCAGACTATTGGGGAAGCATTATTCCATACACAGGGAAAACTGGTCATAAACTCTGGTAAAGAAGCCACAGAAAGTCGTGATGTTAGAGCTGAGTTATTTTATTGCTATCATAGAGATTACTTAACTATAAGAAAAATTATTCTTCAATCTGAATTCTCTGATTTTAATCTAAAAATTGATCTTTCAAAAGGTACATAGATTTTTATTGTAATTTACACAGTTAATTGTATACATGATGCTTGCTTGAGAGTGACTTGACTAGGATAACATGAATTGACTTGTTTTTAGTATTATATCAGGGGAAAAAGAACAGACAAAATGACCTGATAACTATCTAAAACTTTGGCTTTACTAATGATGTTAAATCTTTTAGATGAAGTAGATGGAGGAGATACACAGAAGAAACAACTCACAAATCCTCATGTGGAGCTCCGTAAGTATGAGATAAATACCTTTGGTTTGGGGACCAGGACTATAATTGAGCAAACTCCATTATTTGAAGCTTCCAGCTTCTCACTAGATAAATATTCTACTTCTTGAAATGAATATTAAGTCTGTGTACTGATGAACATTTGTTTAGTCTAAATTTAGTTTATAAAATATACATTATTTAATTTAGAAGGAAATTTATTTATAAATTTAATTAAAATTATAATTAATTTATAAATTATAATTTAATGCAATGTCTGATGTTTAAATAATTACTTTTTGTGTAATCTAGAGCCACAGAGCCTTAATAAGGCATCTAGAATTGTGTGTGTACATGTGAGTGCCAAAATTTATTATCCAGCATTATAACACTATAGAAAAATTTAAGATGTAAAAGTACAATGATGAAAATACAGTGACCAGCATAAAATTAGAAATGGGTCTTATTTTCTGTTTGATTTTTCTAGAAATATGAAGGGTGGTCATAAGATGCTCTTTAATCCTTCCTGAAGATAACTTTAACTGAATTGTGATAAACAGGGATGTAGTAGACTTAATGTGAAAAATGCTATCGTGGAGAAACTTAAATGATTGCATTTGGTGGGGGTGGGGAGTGAGCAAGAAGGAAAAGGAAAAGGTATTTCTGATCCAGAGGAGCTTTTTTTTTTAAAAAAACACTTCTGTTTATAGAATTTTCCGATGCCAACGCCAAGTTTTACTGTCGTCTCTACTATGCGGGAGAGTTTCATAAGATGCGAGAAGTGATTCTGGGCAGCAGCGAAGAAGATTTCATTCGTTCCCTTTCTCACTCTTCTCCGTGGCAGGCCCGAGGAGGCAAATCAGGAGCTGCCTTTTACGCGACTGAAGGTAAGTCTTTTTAATCATTTACTAATTAAGCGGTATCCATCTTTTTCCCTCGGATAATTTATGAACCCCTTGAACTGAGGTAATACGATACTGTCTTTTTGCAAACATGTTTTTCTTTTTATGCTTGAGAGGATGAAAGAAGCATATTTAAAAGAATATATGGTGTGTAATGAGAGACAAATATTGATCAAATCCTTTTTAAATTCTTTCTAGTCCTGAGTTTTCCAAATGTAAATAATAACAGAGAACTTCTAGAAGACTCAAAAGGTACCTCAGAGCTCATGAGAGAAAGATAAAAATAGAAACATTTGACCTGAAAACCAGAAGGCCAAGTTCTTAACCTACAAAGTTTTACAGAAGATCATGACCATCTTTATTTCACATTCCATTTTCCATACTCACTGAAAGTGAAATTATTTGAGAAAATACATCAGGAAAGATGTGCTAGATAAGAACTTTCATAACTGTTACTTATTGGATTGTTAACAAAGGAATTTATAACATTTTACTTGGTAGTTAAAAAGAAATAGATCATTTAGCTATGACTTCAGGTGTGGTACTGTCGAAAGTAGAGGTTTCTTGACTATATAAATCCTCAGAAGCCCTTCCAAACCTTCAATTACTTAAGAACTGTGTTCTGATCAAAGTCTTCTCAGTGGTGTCAGAAAATATCCCTTAAAAATGTGAAGCAAACAGATCATTTGGGATTTTTAGAATGATTTATTTTGGAATACCTCAGTAAATATTGCAATTGAATAAACATGAAATGTTTGCCTTTTAGATGATAGATTCATTTTGAAGCAAATGCCTCGTCTGGAAGTCCAGTCTTTCCTTGACTTTGCACCACACTACTTCAATTATATTACAAATGCCGTTCAACAAAAGGTAGAAACCCAAACCTTGATCTGTAAGTTTACTGGGCTTTTTCACATCCTGAGAGTCCTAATGGCAGTTTTCTCCGTGGTAATATGTGAACAGAACATGACTAGATCTCTGCTGTGCTATTGAGGTGTGGTAGAATGCAGGGATTTCAGACTCTTTTTCCTACATATATATAGAGAGATTACCCACTTGTCATGAAGCAGTGAGCCTCCCGTGAGTATGATAGAGTCACATAGATTTTTTTTTCCATTTATGGGTTTATTGCCTATTATTGGAGGAATTATGTCATAATAAAATTTGTGAGTTTGAGAAATTGAGAACGATTACCCCTTGGGAGAATGTTAAAGATCTAATAATTTTGTTGGCATTGGTGCTTTACTTCATAGATTCAAAGGTTTGAGTTTGTTTTAAGGTCCTCTGACTGATCATATTAATAGAAAATCATGTTTGGGTAATACATGAATAATCCAGATATTTCCTTTTGAAAAATTGAAGTATAGTTGATTTACAATATTAGTTTCAAGTGTGTGGCATAGTGATTTGGTATTTTTGCAGATTATACTTCATTGTAAGTTGTTACAAGATAATGGCTATAATTCCCTGTGTATATAATATATACTTATTGCTTATCTGTTTGATACAGAGTAGTTTATTAATCTCATACAAAAAATTTGTCTCTCCCCCATTCCCTTTCCCTTTTGGTAACCACAAGCTTGTTTTCTATATCTAAGTCTGTTTCTGTTTTGCATGTACATTCATTTGTATTACTTTTAGATTCCACATATAAGTGATATCATACAGTATTTATCTTTCACTGACTTATTTCACTAAGCATACTATTCATACATAGTCCTTTTTGATATGAGTTTACTATTTTCTTGATTAGAGGCCCACTGCATTGGCCAAGATTCTTGGAGTTTACAGAATTGGTTATAAGAATTCCCAGAACAACACTGAGAAGAAGCTAGATCTCCTTGTCATGGAAAATCTTTTCTATGGGAGAAAGATGGCACAGGTAAGGATACTGGACTATGCAAAGCATTTAGCTAGCATTTACCCTTTGTATTTCTGCTTCCTGAACATAATGAGTCAGAGAGTAACATGATATTTGAGAGTAAATATTAAACTTTGGTTACTAGGCAAAATTTAACTTTTGAGTTATTGAACCCTGTAGGAAAGAATAAAGAGGAATATTGTGGACTGGTCCTAAAATTTAACATATCCAACATCCTAGAAACACAGAATTATAGAAAAAGAAGGCAGATGCAACATAACAGTTTTAAAGATGAAGAAACTGAGACTCAGAGACATTGAGTACTTTATCAAAGTCACACAGCTATGCCTAGAACTCAGGTTGGTCTAGATTCTAGAACAGTACTCTTCAATGTGCTGGTCCTTGAGCTGTTTCCAGTCCGTGGTGAGATAAGAGCTTGTACTAATCAATAGAATGTAATTTAATGCACTGCTTTCTTCATCGAGAATGTCTTGCTATGGCAGAAGCATCTGCTGTACTAAATTGTGGGTTTAATGATGTAATTGATTTACATTCTGGCACTAGCGTCTCTGTCATCATGAACCAGGAAAGCCTGTCTAGCAGTAGTCTGTTGAATAACACTTCAGGTCGCACTGGTCTAGTACCCAGGTCCCTGACCTTTGAGTGTGTTGCTTTTCCTAATGCCCAGAAATTCCTAGAGATATGCTGTTGCTTCTACATTGTCCTAAGTAATTGCATAGTTTTGGTATCAGTACTTAAAAGTTTCCTCTGAATGTTTGCATCTGTTTTTTAAACTGCTTTATGATTCAACAATATATTTTTGGAGTTACTTGTTAATGTTTCTTAGAGCTGATTAAATGGGTCAGTATATTTCAATAAATGAGTACCTAGCTATTAATTTCATGATACAATTACATCACCATGTGTTTTATGTATTATACAATTACAATGTATGCATTTAGTGACTTATATAAGCTATTAGGTTTTAAAATTAAATTTTAAAGTGTTTATAACTGTAGTGGCTACAAGGAAGCTTTCTGCCTTTTTAATTTAATTAACCATTTGTAACAGCTCACACATAAATGACAGAGAGTTTTCTTTCTGCTAGGTTTTTGATTTGAAGGGTTCACTTAGGAATCGAAATGTAAAAACCGATACCGGGAAAGAGAGTTGTGATGTAGTCCTGCTGGATGAAAATCTCTTAAAAATGGTTCGAGACAACCCTCTGTATATCCGTTCTCATTCCAAAGCTGTGCTGAGAGCCTCAATCCGTAGTGACTCCCACTTCCTTTCTAGCCACCTCATTATAGATTATTCTTTGCTGGTTGGGCGAGATGATACCAGCAATGAGCTGGTAGTTGGAATTATAGGTAAGTTGATGAGCATGCCTTGTGTATAGTTCATGATTTAAGCCAGAGTAAAATTTGAAGACTATCTGGTGTAGTAATAGCTTATTGAATAATTTCACAAACTTTCATTTGAAATTTTAAAAATAATAGTTTTTCTGTTCTGGTACCTTTTATTCAGGTTCCTCATTTCCATTTTCATTATTTTTACCAAAAATATCTGTATTCAAAAGTCACTTGAAGGTGAAGCCCTATGAGGTTGTTATGAGGATTAAATGAATTAATATGGTAAAAACCCTTAGGACAGTCCCTGGCATATTGTCCGCACCTGCAGTATTGCCAGCACTCAATAACTATTGTAGAAGTAATAGTAATGGTAATTGCGGTTGTCATCTGCTTATATTTATTAAGAGAACCTTTACTGCTAATCTCGCCCCCTGCAACAGATTATATCCGAACATTTACATGGGACAAAAAGCTTGAGATGGTTGTGAAATCAACAGGAATTTTAGGAGGACAAGGTGAGCAGAATATTTGTTCTGTTTACTCTTTAAACTGTTCTCATTATCTTCCTCATCAGTTAACATATACTAAATGGATACTTTAAAAAAAATTCTAAAACATAAGTGGTTATCTTTGATTTTATCATGATTTCCAAGGTGATCAAATAATAAGGGGAATTGTTTAGGTGGGGAAATATGGGGTTTTAAATTTGTGTTAAGATGCCAGAGGTTCTCAAAATGATAAGTTAAAAAGGCCAGAAGTTCTGAACAGGAGGTTGTCTTGAATTAACACTTGAAATCCTCTAAGTTCTCTGAGAGCTGCCAGCGCCATTTGTGCTTTTAGACATCTCTCATCTCTAAGCAAGAGCGTCTTTTAAAATAAAAAAAAAAAAACTCCTACCAAGAAGGACCTGTCCCTTGTCATGTGGCACAGTGAACACCCTCCCTCCTTTCTGAACCCGCCGTGGTGTGTTTGCTTACAGACCATGGCATTTTATGTCTGTTGACATGAAAGAACATAGCCGTTGAAGTCAGTTGTCTTATCAATTATGTAACGGCTTCCTTTTCCCTCTTCTCTTTCATAATCCTAGGTAAAATGCCGACTGTGGTCTCTCCAGAGTTGTATAGGACCAGATTTTGTGAAGCAATGGACAAGTATTTCCTGATGGTACCAGACCACTGGACAGGCTTGGGTCTGAACTGCTGAAACAAAGCACATATTTTGAAATGGACCAGGAAAAAAAGGGGCCTGGAACCAAGGACCAAAATTAAGCTACATGTTTTATTCCTTCATCACATTCACCACTGTATGCAAAGCCCTTTCAGTTCTGCGGCTGTGGAGGCCATCTGTAGCCTGAAGGGTTAAAACTCTATGGATTTGCACTTTGGTTTTTGAAACCTACAAATGAGCTATCCGTAGGCTGGGACGTTGCATGAACATTTTGTTCACTTAAGCTGAAATCTAGGCACATTTCAAAGGGCTGAGGACAAATGTATGGTTAGAGATGAGATACGGTGAAAAAATGGGTTGTCATATTTGCTAACAATCCTGTTGAGAAAACAGTGTCTCATAGATTGTGACTCTCCTGGCATCATATTGGACAGATTCTTTACCTAGAAAGCATTTGTAGAGCTGGTGAATTTGTTTTGTGTTTCTTATGTAACAATTTAATGTTACCTCTTATCAGAATTTCTGAAACCTTAAAAAAATTCTGAATTATTTTATTAATGGCCAGTTAAACAGATTGATACAATCTATTCTTGTTTTACTGAGGAATTTGACTTAAATTGAGAATCCTGTCATGTTCTGTATCTTTCCCTGTTTTCAAGTGTGTTTGATATTTTTCAAGTTCTGTCTCTACTTCTCTGTGGGTGACAGGAGGCTACAGCCATTAACTTTAAGCCTTTTCCTGGAGCTGTTTTTTTAAGCTTATTTACAGCTTTTGTGCAAGTAATATGCTGAACTGCACTTGTCTACACATGCCCATACTCTCGGTTTTTCTCCCACTTTCAGGGAAACATTAGTAAATTAGTCTACAGTGACTAAATCCCCAAAGGGATAATTATTAATGAAGGGTTTTTTTTTAATATAAAAAATAAATTAGGCCTGATCCAATAAATTGGGTGAGGGAAGCACTTGCTTTATTTTTTATAAAGGTAAAGTATCCTTTTCAATATAACTAGCAATTTATGTGGCATCTATAAAATTAAGAAGTTTCCAGTATGGACATCCCTGTTTTCTAACTTTCTGTACCAGTTTCTAGGCCAGTTCTGACTATTGAGAAATGTTAACAGTTAAGATATTCTTAGTGAGAAACTTATTGTTTACTAGAGTTTTTGTTTATTTAAAAAGTGATCAGAAGTGTACTAAACTGTCTTTGAGGAAATAACACAACCCTGAATATTTTCTCTTGGTTTCTTTCCCGTAATAAGGATAATTTGGGGTTTGTAAAGTTTTAAGGGTTCCACTCTTTTCAGGCTTCCTATAGTAGCACGTTTCTATTTCACCTTTCACATAATAAGAAAAAAATCTGGTTACATTCCAATTACAGAGACTAAGTATGTAAAATAGGAACATTTTGGAAAGTTTGCTTGAGAAAATGAAAGCATTAGTTTGGTGTTTGGTGCTTATTAGAAACATGATTTGTTCTGTACTAGAAACAAACTGACCAAGGACTTACTACTGATCTGGTGATAAGCACTTTTTTCTTTTTTAACATGTGATGTGCCTTTTGAAAACGTACAAAACAATGACGATTTTAGTTTTGATATTAAAGGCCAGTAAAGGAGTTGTACAGGGCTGAAATATGTGGAACATTATTCACTTCTCATATGTCAGGAACATGCATTTTGCATCTCATATTGAATGCAAACATATTTTGCATCTGTTTACTTTTTCTGTCAGGAGGCTTGGGGTTATTTATCCTGTCCATTTCCCTCACCCCAGTCAGGAGCACTTCCAGGGGCAGGTGTCTTCCCGCAGCTGTAATCACGTTGTTTCTTTGTTTCAGTCTCAGTACCACGTGTATAGCTTGAATGCTCCATTGGAATAGCTCTTGACAATAATGTGTCATGTTGATTTTGTTTTCCTTGCCCATGACTTGAAGAACCGATTTTTTTTTAAAGTACTGCTGCTTAGGTAATTTTGTGGCTAAAAAAAATTCCAATATGATATAATCTGAAACAATACTTGTTGCCTTGCAAGTGTGATCTGTCCTTTTAAAACTGTCTTAATGGAGGGGAAATATAAAATTTAATTTGTTTTGAGTGGTAGAACTATACACCCGGCCTCTTGCTGCTCTTGTTTAGGCCACTACCAGATACATAAGACTTTTCAAATACTGTGTACTCAGTGTCAGGCACTGAATGGCTGTTTACCTCTCTTGAATTCCCCATTGAGGCCTGGAGAACCTTGATGATGATAAGTTAAGAACGAGGAAGGAATCTTAATACTTTCTTCTTTAGAATAAAAAAATGAATTCTGAGAATAACTGATAGCACAAGAAAGCTATGTGAACATGTCGCATTGTATAAAAATCTAATTTATAAATGTGAAGTGTTTTGATGCCATCAAAACTTTATTTAAAAAAAAAAGATTCACTTTTTTCTTACCCAAGCCTAAGAAAAATAAGAGGAATAAGCTGTTGCAAGCCCTTTTGTAGTCTATTGAATATTTTAAATTTATAGATATTCAAATTTTCCTACAGAATGTCCTACTTATAATTTTTTCCTGGATCCAGCAGTGAGTGGTTTTCTAGCTTTGGCCTTTATTGGGTATTGTAAATAGTAGGGTTGTATTGTTTTTTGTGGCATCAGCTTCTCCTTGGCTTTTTACCCATTAGTGTCGTGGGCTTGCATAAAACTGCTGAGGAAAATAATCTACCTGTATAGAAAGTTTGCTTAGCTGGCGGAGTGAAAACCCTTGCAAATGAGCCTGGTGGTGAAACAGATCAGGCCATTCATTATTCCTCAAGTGTTAACATACTGACTTACGCAGTATTCAAACCATCTAGTGCAATGCCTTTTTTGTTTGTTTTTGTAACACGGGTGCAGTTGTATTATAGAAAAATAAAAATTACAATCATGAGCAGTTTTATTAATGCTGCTCTGCTTGTTTTGTAAGAAATGTATATTACGTCTTTGACAGGTTTAATTTTAACTAGAGAAATGACATTGTAAATCAAAATAGCCTCTTAATTTAATATGAAAAATTCAATTAACAATATTGAAAATACTTAATGTATTATATTGTATATATTTCTCTACTTTGGTTCCAGCTGTTTTATATGATTGACATGTTATTTATGAGCTAAAACTGCCTTGACCTTTTGGAGACTTATACTGTAAAAAGAGGACTTACAATAAACTGAGAATCAACTTCACTTTGTTTTGAATCTGCTTGAGGAAATTAATCTGCTTGAGGAAATTAAGAGGAGATGGAGTTGGTGCCCCCGGCCCAGCAGTGTTGTCTTCTGTTCATTCTTTCCCCCTTCCGACGGGAGAATTGAAGTCTTTCTCCTCCTCTTTAGGTCTCAGAAAGGGGGTGCTAAATCCTTGGGTTCACTTTGCCCCGTATGGGCCTGGTCTTTTCTGTCCTCCCGCCTGTCTTCAATTCTGTTTCTGCTTTCCTTATGGGGCGCTCTAGAAAGCTTGGCCTTGCCCATCGGGGAATGGCTGAGTCCACCTGGAGGGCAGCCTCCACTGTTAGTTGTTCCCACCATTCACAGGATCCCTGAAGTGGATCCAATGTGCTGCAACCCGCAGCTGTAAGCATAGCGACTCCCACTCACCATGCCCAGACTCACAGGGCGAAAGTGAGAACCGCTGGACAGAGGGGATGGCCCCTGTGCCCAGGGATGCCCAGGCGGCCTGGCTTTGCTCCCTCTCAACCCCCAACAGTGGTGGAAAAGGTGTATGCATAGTACCAGTTTTCTGTCCCCACTATCTTGACGTCTCGTGTCAGAAATTAATTACTTATAAAATTCCTGGGTTAACGCTAAAAGAGACTGTTTTTAAAACTATTTTAAAAAAATTAATTAATTTATTTTTGGCTGTGTTGGGTCTTCGTTGCTGCACGCAGGCTTTCTCTAGTTGCGGCGAGTGGGGGCTACTCTTCATTGTGGTGCTAAGGCTTCTCATTGCGGTGGCTTCTCTTGTTGCAGAGCGCGGGCTCTAGGTGCGCGGGCTCAGTAGTTGTGGCATGCGGGGTCAGTAGTTGTGGCGCACGGGCTTGGTTGCTCCGCAGCATGTGGGATCCTCCCAAACCAGGGCTTGAACATCCCCTGCGTTGGCAGGTGGATTCTTAACCACTGTGCCACCAGGGAAGTCCCTAAACCTGTTTTTTTTAATTACAGAAAAGAAATTAAAAATTATCATCTTGTTTTTAAGCATATACTTCAGAACTGTTACATGGCACAATACATCTCCAGAACTTTTTCTTCTGGCAAACACTGAAACTATACCCATTAACTCTTTTTTCCCCCTCACCCTAGCTCGTGGTAACCACCACAGTCTACTTTCCATTACCATGAGTTTGACTACTTTAGATTCGTCCTTATAAGTGAAATCATGCAGTATTTGTCTTTTTGTAACTGGATTTGGCCCCTTAGCATAATGTCCTCAACGTTCATCCACGTTGTAGCATTTCCTTACTTTTTTTTAAGGTTGAAAGGTATTCCGTTGTGTGTGTGTTGCTACATTTTCTTTATTTATTCATCAATGGACATTTAGATTACTTCCACCTCCTGGCTATTATGAATAATGCTTCTATGAACATGGTAGTGCAAATATGTCTTCAAATTCCTTTAAAAATTCTTTTGGGTAAATACAGAGAAGTGGGATTGCTGGATCATATGGTAGTTCTATTTTTTAACGTTTTGAGGAAATTTAATACTGTTTTCCACAGTAGTTGCACTATTTTACAATCCCATCAACAGTGCACAAGTGTTCCAGTTTCTCCACATCCTCTCCAATGCTTATCTATTTATTTTGATGGTAGGCATCCTGATGAGCGTGACATAATATTGTGGTATTGATTTGCATTTCTCTGATGACTAGTGACGTTGAGTGTATTTTCATATGCTTGTTGGTCATTTAAATATTATCTTTGGAGAAATGTCCGAATGTTTTGGCCACTTTTTAATCGGGTTACTTGATTTTTTTGTTGTTGAATTGTAGGAGTTCTTTATATATTCTTGATATTAACACCTTATCAGGTATATGATTTGCTGATATTTTCTCTCATTCCATTGGTTGCCTTTTGATTCTATTGATTGTATCCTCTGATGCACAAACGTTTTTAAGTTTGATGTAGTGCCATTGGTCTACTTTTTTTGTTGTTGCCTGTGCTTTTGGTGTCATATCCAGAAATCATTGCCAAATCTCATGTCTTGAAACTTTTCCCCTGTTTTCTTCTAGGAATTTTATAGTTTTAGGTCTTACATTTAGGTCTTTATCCCATTTTGAGCTAATTTTTGTATGTGGTGTAAAATAAGGGTCCAACTTCATTCTTTGGCACTTGGATATCCAGTTTTCCTAACACCATTTGGTAAAGATACTGTCCTTTCCCAGTTGAGTGGTCCTTATCAAAGATCATTTGACTATAAACAAGGGTTTATTTCTGAGCTCTGTATTCTATCCCATTGGTCTATATATCTGTCTTTATGCCAGTACCATGTTATTTTGATTATTATAGCTTTGTAGTATGTTTTAAAATAAGGAAGTGTGAGATCTCTCTCCAACTTCATTTTTCTTTTCCAAAATTGTTTTGGCTATTTTGGGTCCTTTGAGATTCTAGAGGTGTTTTAGGGTGAATTTTTCTATCTCTGCAAAAAATGCCTTTGGCATGTTGATAGGGATTGTGTTTAATCTGTAGATTGTGTTGAGTAATATGGACATACTAACAATATTAAATTTTCCAATTCATGAACACAAGATGCTTTTCCATTTTTGCTCTTTCTTTAATTTCTTTCAGCAATGTTTTGTAGTTTTCAGAGTACAAGTCTTTCACCTTTTGGTTAGGTTTATTCCTAAGTATTTTATTCTTTTTGATGCTAGTATAAATTGAATTGTTTTGTTAATTTTCTTTTTGGATTGTTCATTATTAGTGTATAGAAACACAACTGATTTTTCTGTGTTGATTCTGTATCTGCAACTTGGCTGAATTTATTACTTCTAACTATTTTGTGTGTACTCTTTAAGGTTTTTTGTATACATTTCATTTGCAAACAGAGATCATTTTACTTCTTCCTTTTCAATTTTTGTGCCTTTTGTTTTCTTGCCTAATTGTTCTGGCTAGGACTTCTAATACTATTTTGAATGGAAGTGACAAGTGTGGGCATTCTTGCCTTGTTCCTGTCTTTACAGCAAAAGCTCTGTTTTCACCATTGAGACTGATGTTAGCTGTGGACTTTTTATATATGACCTTTATTACGTTGAAGTAGTTTTCATGTATTCCCAGTTTATTGAGTATTTTTATCATGAAGCTGTATTCACTATTGTCAGGTGCTTTTTCTGCACTGATTGAGATGATCAAGTGTTTTTTGTCCTTCAGTTAATGTGGTATATTACACTGATTGATTTTCATATGCTGAACCATCCTTGCATCCAAGGGATAAATCCCACTTCATCATGGTTGTCTGATCCTTTTAACATGCTGTTGGATTCAGTTTGCTAGTATTTTGCTGGGGATTTTTTTTTTTTTTCTTGCGGTACGCGGGCCTCTCACTGTTGTGGCCTTTCCCGTTGCAGAGCACAGGCTCCGGACGCACAGGCTCAGCGGCCATGGCTCACGAGCCTAGCCGCTCTGCGGCATGTGGGACCCACCCGGACCGGGGCACGAGCCCGTGTCCCCTGCATCGGCAGGCGGACTCTCAACCACTGCGCTGTGGATTTTTGCATCTATATGCGTTAGGAATATTGGCCTATAATTTTCCTTTCTTGTAGTGTCTTTCTCTAGCTTTGAGGTCAGGGTAATGCTGCCTTCATAAAATGAGTTTGGGAGTATTTCCATCTCTTCAATTTTTTGGTGGGATTGGCATTAATTCTTCTTTAAACGTTTGGTAGAATTCACCAGTTAAGCCATCTGGTCCTGATTTTTCTTTGTTGGGAGGTTTTCAATTACTGATTCAATCTCCTTACTAGTTATAGATCTGTTCAGACTTTCTATTACTTCGTGATTCAGTCTTGGTAGGTTGTATGTTTCTAGGAATTTATCCATTTCTTCCAGGTTATCCAATTTGTTGGCCTATAGTTGTTTGTAGTATTCTCTTATGATCCTTTTTATTTCTGTGGCATCAGTGGTAATGTCCCCTCTTTCATTTGTGATTTTACTTATTTGAGTCTTCTCTTTTCTTCTTCTTAGTTAATCTAGCTAAGGGATTGTTAATTTTGTTGATCTTTCCAAAAAACCAACTGTTAGTTTCTTGGATTTTTTTCCTATTGTGTTTCTATTCTCTATTTTGTTCATCTCTGCTCTAATCTTTATTATTTCATTCCATCTGCTAACTTTGGGTTTAGTTTGTTCTCCTTTTTCTAGTTCCTTGAGGTATAAAGTTAGGTTATTGGTTTCTTTCTTTTTTAATGTACATATTTACACCTGTGAACTTCCCTCTTAGTTCTTCTTTTACTGCATCCCTTGAGTTTTGGTATGTTATGTTTACATTTTCACTTATCTTGAGATTTTTTTCTAATCTCTTGTGATTTCTTCTTTGATCTTTTGGTTGGTCAAGAATGTGTTGTTTAATTTTCATATATTTGTGAAATTTCTAGTTTTCCTACTGTTACTGGTTTGTTATTTCATTCCATTGTGGTTGGCAAAGATACTTGGTATGATTTCATTCTTGTTAACAATTTATGCCCCCGAAGAAAATTTTTGTTCCAGAACACGTATACTGATGTCTTAGGCCAAAACAAAAGAAAGATGAGGCAGAGATCAAAGTAAAGTAATTTGAAACTGATAGTCATGAGTGAGATATATGAGCAAATCACCAGTTCCTGCCCTAGGAATTTTTTCTGATGTCTTCACCTTACTGAAAGAAGTTAAAATTTTTTTTAATTAAGAAATTTTTTTAACTTTATATCTTCTCCTGATTTGTTAAATTGAAAATTAAATTTATGAAAAGATAATTTTACTGTAGTCAATGCCCTTTAATGCATCTTTGGAGTTAGGTGTCTTGAATTTGGCCCTGATTGGTTGTTGTTTGCTATTACTTTAAAATTTATCAAATTTGCCACAATATGTGTGGCGGGGTGTAAACTTTTAACTGTATAAATTTTCACCTTTAAGACATTGTTTGCACTTATGTGGCTTTTAGCAAGGTGCCATAAAAGCTGACCTCGCTCGTGTTGGTGGAGGAGGATATTTTCAGGGAGATTGCTAGGGTCAAGAATGGACCAAAATGAGGTTGCAGTAGTGAGCAGTGGCCAGTGGAGGGCTCTGAAGTATCACTACTTTATCTTAAGATTTACAGATCTGCTTGGCAGAGCAGTATGAAGCCTTTAGAGGGACCAGTGGGACTGGGGGAACCCAAGTCCCCCAAATCTTTGCCAGAGTCCTAAGTTATTCTTTTACAAGAGTGCGTTAAATCTTAGAATATGTAGTTTTCATATGGAGGTTTAAGTTGGAAATAGCTTAATATTTTTTACTGAGTGTAATTCTTTTTTCAGATGAAGGTAACACTAAAAGCTTTTCATTTGACAGCACATGCTTGATAAATTTGTTGTCCACGCACCCCTGAAATAGTAGAGTCAAGACTGTACAAATGAGTGACTATCAGAAAAAGGACATTAGGAAAAACTAGAGAAATCTCAATAAAGTGTGGACTTGAATTAATAATAATGTTTCAACATTGATTCATTAGTTGTGACAGTTGTACTTTACTAAATGTAAGACATCGATAGTAGGAGAAACAGGGTACAGGAGAAACAGGGTACAGAAATAGTAGTAGATGGAAAGTGTCTATACTATCTTTGCTATTCTTCTGTAACCAACAAACAAAACAAAAACAATAAAATGAGTGATTCTACGGTGGATAGGAAGAGCCCTACCTTAGAGACGTTGATTTTAGTGAGATTAAGTTAGAAGGTCTTTTTTGTTCTTACTGTCCTATTAAAATATTTTTTCTTTCCCCAATCCAAAGAACCAATTGCTCTACATTTTGAAGCTAAGCAAGTGAAATGAAGATACACAGTTGGGTTCTGCATCTGTGGATATGGATGGCCAACTGCAAGGGACTAGAGCAACTGTGGCTTTTGGTATCTGTGGGGGGCCTGGAACCAATTCCTCACAGATAATGAGGGATGACTGTAGAGCCATTTCTGATGGCTCTCTCCCTGGCCTTGGGTAGTTTCTTCATGTAAGATCAGTGCCCTGCTGGATACCCATCCTCTGCAGATCTCTGAGGCTCTCTCTCTCTGCAGCTCTCTCCTCTAGTACTCTGCCCTTCAAACTCAGGGTCTTGGTCTCCCTGGATTCTCAGCTCTGTCTCCTGACCCCAGGGAGTAGAACAGGATCCTTCCAGGCATAGCGAGACAAACAGGGATCACCTGACTTGTTTCCTCTCTCTCCAGGATTACTGTCCTTTATTGGCTAATATCTGCTGCCCTCTCGAAAACTGCTGTTTTGTATATTTTGCCTGGTTTTCTTGATTGTTTCAAGCAGGAGGGTAAATCTTGTCCCTATTATCTCACCTTGCACAGAAGCAGAAGGCCAAGTCAGACGAAATTTTATAACGATTATATCTAAATGCTGTGTTGGATCATTGATACAATGTTTTCTCTGTCCAAAGTAAAAGGTAGTTCTCTATTCATTACTGTTTTAAAAATGTTTTTTAAAAATCCAGTCTCTTCTCCTAATTGAAGTCCTGTTATCTGCAACAAATCAGAGTAGACAATAGCATACCAGGAAGAGAAATTTTCTTTTTTTTTTTAGGAAGAGAAATTTTTAATTAGCTCATTATGGGAAAATATGCCTTGAGCATGTTTGTGACCCTATCCACAGACACATGTCATCTCCTGGACAGAGCACACTCCAGGGAGATACAACGCGTGAGCCAGACTCCTGGTGTTGCCACCATCTTTGCCTTTTAGCTTCTCATCTTGAAAGTGCTGCTGCACATCGAGATTGCTCAAGAATGTCTAGGTATAATTAATTGCCCTTTAGCTTATCGGCAGCAGAACTTGGCAGCTTCTTCTAGACTTTTCCACATAGAATTTGATTGTCATTTCTGCTGCTAACTTGCCACTTCATCCAGGAAAAACGCATCTGGCAGCTGCAACCCCCCAGACTGACGGTCATCATCCCCTCTAGCAATATCACTTAAAGGGCCAAACGACAACATGATATCACTAAAGAGCTACTCCTTAGGGGAATGCAGTTCAAGCTGCTTCCAGAAGCCTACACCTCAGCATTCTGGAAATGATTCCTTTAGTAAATTCTATATTTTGACTGGTCTCATCTCTACTGCACAGGGCTCCTGTTGTTTCTTTTCTGTGTTCATCTATAAATGCCCAGAGGTGGAAATGATAAGGATTTTTCTTACTTTAAGAGGATTGTGCTTTCCTTCTGTCCATTAGAAGTGAATATAATTATCGGTGACACTGGAGAAACTGGATGAGATGACTGAGAAATCCAAGCTCTTTGGTTATGTTGGAAGGTGGATACTCACTGCCTTAATCCAAGTTGGGAAGATGCTATCTGACACATTCAGTCTGGCTGCCACAGGAGTGGGATTTTTGTCTGCTACTTCTCAGCAACATGGCATGTGCTATTCTTCATACTATATCAGCAACACTTTATGCTCTATCCTGGTGGTAATAAATCACTGAGTGAATAGAGGGTTTCCCTGGAATAAATCAACCCATGGCTATTTTGCTTCATGTTATTTTGGTTCTCAATTCTTGTGTGATTTTGCAACATTTTCCCAAATTGCTGTGTGTATGTATACTCTAATTCACAGGGAAAATGATCAACATGAAATCCCACCTAAAAACATATTAATAGTTTGAAACTGCTCTAGGAAGGCAGGTACCTCTCCTTACTTTTGTGTCCTCGGTAACAGTTCTTTGCATAGTTGAACTAGAGACAAGGCCAGGGCACTCTAGGGACAGAGTGCTACCATTTTTAGCTGTAGTTTCTTCAGTTTTTTTGTCATGTGACTTGGTTATCATGACCCTTACTGATGGATCGAACCCTTCTTTACGCCCAAAGCAACTCGCCACATAGGTTAGAAGCATAGAGCCCACCAGCCAATGAGGTGATCTGATTTGAGGACTCAGTCCAATAGAGATGCTCCATGTTGGATAGTGTCTAATGGATCCAGCCAAATTCTCTCTGTTGGTCGTTTTGATGTCCCGGGGAAGGCAGTAGAACATGGGACTGTGTGTGTCAGCCGGGATGGGACGTCAGAGGGAGAAACTGAGAGGGAAGTTGAGTCGTGAGTGTTGTGGGCTCAGTAGAAGGAGTTAGAGAGAGCTGGCTTCTGGTGGGATGACTAGACGTTCATGTCTCCGGCACACCTTTGAGTTGTGAGAGTTGACACTTCCTCGTGAATAAGAATGACTTTTCTAGCTCTCCGTGAAGCCCAAATAGGTCCAAGGGTTTCCCACTTTTTTCCTGCGCATATGTAACAAATGCCTGTTGGGTGACCTGGGAGTAGCCGGCTCCTTACAGCTTGTGAGAGTCTAATGCCTAATTATTAGGCGCTAATAATTCTAGAAGGAATGATTAATACCTCCATTGCCATATCACACATTGTAGCAGCATGCCAAATTCACCATGTTGTTTTATGTTTTTCAGTCAGTAATGCTTGCATTTTTGCCAAAATAATATAGTGTTAAATGGCATAACTTGAACTACTATGCTTTTTAATGTAAATGAGCACTCTAGAAAGTAGTACAAAGAAAACCTACCCGGCAAGCTTGAGAAGAAATTTTATTATCCATATTATTTTAGACTAGTTCTTATTTAAATCCAAATACCTGCTGTTAGATTTTAACGCATTTTGTACATACAAATAAAATTAGGACTCCAAATGTGTGATTTTCATCAGATAGGTTTTGTTTGATTGAAGATTAAATATGGTTGTAAAACTTGTCCTTGTTTGAAGTCGAAATTTCACGTTACCACGAGAATTGATCAGCAGAAGCTCATTTACAATCTGTAAATTGATTCGTAAGAGGACCCACAGGGTTTTGCTATTTTTGGACTTGCTCCCCAGCCCACACAGGCAATTAAGTAAGAATAAGAAAAAAGAAATCTGCATCATCAATTAAAATCTAGGCTCCACTCAGTGACGTAGCATTTTATTTCTTCATTCATAATATTTAGCACATGCCTTGGTCATATTCACATATACGAGCTCTGTTCTCTGCAGTACCCAGTCCCCCTTCCATCTTTCCTTATTATGTGCATCCATTCCCACCCCTGTAATGGAAAATGCCTCTTTCAAGTGTCTAAGGTACATTTGACAGATGATTGTCTTCAGCACCTAATGCCTCCCCTTTCCTCAGGGGCTTGAGAACATGTGCTTTTTTCCCCCTTTTTTAAAAAAATGGTCTGTCTGTACACATAAAACCAGGAATTCAGATTCAAATGGGGGAAAAACTGTTATTCAGACATGTTTGGTCTCATAGGCATAGCTGGTATCCTTCCTTAGTGCCTAAGACTGACTTGAGCTCTTAACAGAATCCAGATCTGTTTTGGTTTAATTTAATTAAGTTATCAAGCCAACTCAGTGGGCCATTCAGGAGTTTCCAGGTGGCACTGAATTTATAGGGCAGCTGACAATATGGGTTTTTTTCCCAGTTCCTATTTAAAAGCATTTAGTAAATATTTTTAAATGATTAACCCAGACCTTTCATATGAATAAATGTTATAACTAGTAAAAAACTATAAGTATACATGCGGGAAATATAATGGCCTCTTCGTGAAAGCTCAAGAATTTCATAAGGACATGGAAAAATACAGGAAGGCAAGAAAGTAGCCAGATTATTTAAGGATTGTTGCTGGATTTGTATTAGGCTCCTATGAATTTAATTTAAGCCTGAATTCACAGGCAAACATTTATTGCTAAATTAAGATCATGGAAGTTCTAAACAGAGCCTGACCTATGATTCTATAAATTTTGGTAGTTTTTCTTTGTTAGTTTTCTTTTTTGACTCATTTCACTGGCAGATCTTCACTTACTGAAAATAATAACTCACATATAAAGAATAACCTTTATTCTGGTGAAAAGTTATTTCTGTTTCAATAAAATTCAATAATAACTACTTCCTCTCAAACAGGAGTATTGCCAACAGTACCTTACAGCTCTCAGAGGTACCTTACAGTACCTCTCAGCTATGCTCTTTGGGGTCTAACTAGTTGTTACTACAAAGGACATAAAAGAGTTTCTTTGGTGCAGTCATGATTTTTATTCTGATACACTGCCAGCCCTCACAAGCCCTGTGTGGTTCCGTCTTACATTAGAGGTAAAATTCTGGCCTATTTATATTAATCAAAGTGTATAATCGTTTTGTTTTTTCCCCCAGAAAAACAAATTTTATATTCATTTCCAATTTGTTTGCTGCATAATATTATAGATCCATAGAACCTATCTTTAGTAATTTCTTTATTCTTTATTTATTCTTTATTCTATTTAGCTTTCTTTATTCTCTAATCAGGTTCATGTTTATATCCAGAGAATAGAGAAATTACTAAAGATAAGTTCTACAGACCTATATTCTATGCTAGTAAACAAATTGGAAATGAATGTAAAATTGTTTTCCAGGAAAATAATAGTCTCGTTTAACTCATGATATTTAACCAAGTGGGCATGTTTCATTCTTTCCCAAATCAGCCTTGAAATGAGAAATTGATTTCCATAAAAACTCTAGCGAACTATTTTTAATAATAATCATATAGGCCCCATTTTTATGAAGTCAGCACCATAAACAATTGATTGGACATATTAAATATTCATATATATATATATATATATATATATATTTTTTTTTAGGGCCCAGCCTTTCCACGGCATGTGGAATCTTTCTGGACCAGGGCACGAACTCGTGTCCCCTGCATCGGCAGGCGGACTCTTAACCACTGCGCCACCAGGCAAGCCGTAAATATTCATATATTTTAATAAAACGAGAAACATGTGAATGGTATTATTAAAATCACTATGATGGAAATATTCAGAAAAATACAGTTTTCTTAATAATGAGTTATTTTTTAAAAAGTGTTTCATTTTTTGACTACTTTTCTCCTAAACCAAACTTGGAATAAAAATCTTTCTTTCTTTTTTTTGAGGAGGTGCCATGTATAATGGAATGCCAGGCTTGGTAGAGGGGACATGCCCCTAAATATCAATTTCAGCTCCCATCACTCATTAACTCTGTGACTTTGGGCAAATCACTTACCCTTCATGGAGGCTTGTTTATAAAATGGGGATGATAATAGCTACCTTATTAACTAAATACATAGTCGTAGAATTGCTAGGTCCTATGATAAGCATATGTTTAAGATGATAAATTGCCCAACTGTTTTCCAAAATGCTTTTACCATACTTGATTTTTAAAAGAAGAAATAGGATAGCTCTTTGGATGCTATATATCCACCAGCTTAGAGAATCAAAAAGCTTCCCCATCAATGTAGGAATTGTCCAGGTAATACACGGAGAATGTGGATGGAGCAGGTACATGGGAAACTTGGCTTGGAAAACTGCCCATCCCATCTCACTGTTGAGTCTGATCTCCTGAACCCCTCACCTTTAGAGGCAGTCTTCAGGCTTTAGGCCTTTTTCCGCTCTAGTTACTGAACCATCAGACAGAGGCAGGAAGAACTTAAGGTATTTCAAGGAAATTTTGATATTACTCTGTACTTACGGATCTCTGGTTGGCCATACAGGTCACCCCCAGCTGCCAACTCATCCTGGGGTTTATCAGCCCAGCATTGACCAGTACGCTCTGTTATTCTCTGAGGTTCATTCTGTGCTGTTAGTGTGCCCTGAATCATAAAGCTGGGCCTTCAGCATTGATTCCACTCTAAGCTCCTTGCTCTGCCTTCCCATTACTGTCCCCTTGGGAGACCTGGGGCTCTGACTTATTATTAGTCTAGTCTGCCTAAGAACTGCACCTGGGCACTAACCAGTTTACTCTTTCTGTTTCACACTAACGGGTAGATCTAGGGCTGGCCCAAACCCTCAATTCCTATGCCAAGACTGTTTTACAGGCACACTGTTATGTTCTCTAGAAATTCATCAGTGAGAAAACTACTCCAGGGGAAGTAGTTAGAGATTGTAAGGTGCTAAATATTTTTCTTTCTTTTTAAGTGTAACTTGGATATAAAGCAAGGATGATTTTCCTTTTATTATTTGTACAGCATATACCAATTGATACTTAAACTTTGGGCAGAAATTTCTTAAAGATCATGGATATGAAGTAAGGGTGTATCTGTGTTGCTTCAGAACCTTAGGCGCTCCCTGGGTGAAATCTGAAACTGGCCCGTGGACATGGAGGGCAACGAGAGACCAAAGATTGGTAGGTGGCCGGTTTAATTAGCAAAGGAACTTACATATGAAGCTTGTCTTGGGCGGCCACGAGAAGTAGATCTCTGCACCTGCCTGCCAGAATCTTAAAAGTTGATATAGAGGTTTTATCTGAGTTCAGTGTCCAGATGGTCTCAATAACACATTGCTCTCTCAAGGTTGTGTCCTTGAAAATGGCTCCGGCTATGGGAACGGTGGGCAGAGGGTGGGGAGCCTCCGATTGTCCAGGTGCAGCTCATATGTCAGGTATCGGTCACGTCCTCTTGATGACCTCCTCCAACAATCGGGCATCCCTGCTTAACTGCTCTCGTGTAGCTTACAAGGCAGAAGTTTACAAGGGGAGCGGTATATACGGCCAAGGAGAAATAATAACATTGTCACGGACCCCAAGGCACTTTAGAAGGTGTAAGGAATTCCTTAAATTTCCTGGTAGAATTGTTGCAAAAGGTAGAATTGCTTAAATGTTGAAATGTCCTTGTGAAACTCAGACAATATTCAGTGACAACACTAACAACTCTCTAAAATGTTATATATTCTGGCCATATTGTGCAGCATAGAAAAATGGGATTATTTTTGGCCTCTTTATCTAAATTTCTTCTGGACTGTAAACGGTCCCAGGAAAACAATCTAGAAATACAACATTTGGTTGAAGTAATGAATGGGGAACATGTCGATTGCTAATAGCTTGAACTTAAAGTCTGGGTGTGAGGGATGGTGGTAATAATGATCCACAATGAAAACAGTTCACTATCAATTTTGTGCCGAGACTCAGGGAATCATCCCATCCTGCACTCCCTTCTTAGAAAAGAAATAAAAGCCTTTGCTTTAAAATATTGGATAGAAAAATTTTATGTGTACTTGTCATTCTCCAAGTTACAATTGTTAACCTGATAGTGATAATAATGCTTTCATTTAATACCTTTCTTTAAAAAATACAGAGAAACAATCTGTCCCAAGAAACCATGTTCTTTATTTGGACATGTGCTATGATTATTTTCAGGTGGCCTGTTAGGTAAAGGACATGAACAGGTCATTTAAAAAACAAGCAGTAAAAGTGGTTAATAAACACGTCAAAAATGTTCCCTCATTAATATTCAAAGAAATGCAAGTTAAAATGCGATTGTGCCTCTCATATTAATACTTTTAAAATTGTTGTGTACATTTTATGGATAGGGTTGCAAATCAACACACATTTTGGGAGCACAAATTGATGCACATAATAGAAACTTTTAAAATATTTTTATGTTTTGACCCAGCATTTCCACTTCTAGGCTTTGCTCCATAAAGCTCTGTGGTCACTGAAAGAAACCCTGGTGAGGTTAAGAGGTGTCAGGGTAACGTAAAGATCGGGAAACACTGCAACTCTCTCCTGGGCTGTAATCTTTTTTGCAGTGGTTCATTCTCTAATTTTCAACCACATATTACCAGTCAATCTCCAGGGTCAAATTTATTTGTAGGGCTCTGGATTTGAATGGAATCAGGCTTTCAGCCTTGATGTGAATTCTCCCAACTTCATAGTAAAAGACCTATGAAGACCTAGACCCGGAAGATAAAGAAACAAATTTGACAGATAACTTACTGCCAAAATTACCAACTACCAGGACAATAGAGTTAAACTGAGAAAAAAGTTCTTCTGTAAGAAAAAGAAGTTTTTTTCATATTAAACCAAACAAGTGTTTCCCTCCTGAAACACACATATGAAAAAACTCACCACGCCTACACTGACTCAGAGACCCAGAAATCTGGGCATTCATTTCTACCATGTTCTGTTAGTAATCATTTTAAGTAGCTAGATTACTGTTCTCCACTCTTGATTTTACTATGTACTGTTCTCCACTCTTGATTTTACTATGTCTCTTCAAATACAGAATCCTTGAAAAGATCTGAATCATCAAATCTTTCATTTGTTTCATAATTCTGGCAAAGAAGGTGTCTCAGTTACCTTATTTAAGAGAAAGTGAGATTTAGACTTATATCCTTCATCATATTCATCTTCTGGACATCATAGGTTAATCCCTGATGAGTTGTGCTCATATAACTCACAACAATGTGTGTATACATTGTGTATGTGTGACACATTGAGTCTGTGTTGTGATCCATGGATTTAAATGTAGATACACCCAGATGCCACAGATGGCTGTGGATACAGTATTGACATAGATACAGACAGCTGTATAATTACATCTATATTTCATATACATCTGGACTGTATCCACATCAATACAATAATGAGTTGTGAGGCTTAAATGAATTGATACTTGTGAAGCTCTGAGCACTTGGCACACTGCCATCAATCAATAATTAGTGAGACAGTTGGAGGGAGACAAGCAGAGAGAGTCACAGAAAAAGAGAACCTGCTAAGAAGCATAACAATTTATTTGTATAATGTTTTAGTTCAGGCTGCTGTAACAAAATACCACAGGCTGGGTTGCTTACATAACAGACATTTATTTCTCACAGTTCTGGAGGCTGGGAAGTTCAAGGTTAGGGTTCTTGCAGTACCCTCACATGGCAGAAAGAGAGCTCCAAACTCCACCTCCAAATACCATCACATTGGGGGTTAGGACTTCAACATATGAATTTTGGGGGTACACAAACATTCAGCCCATAACAAGTAAGGTAAAAATTTTAAGAATTTATATTCTATATTTAAAGCCTAATTAATAATTGGTAGAATTTTAAGTTAAAACGTTAATCCAACAAGCAGTTCCTGACTTACAACACTACACACCCTCCTAAAAGTCTCCCGACGGTACATTCTCTGTCCCTGCCTTCCCAGTCGCTGGAGCTCCTGACTCCGCTGCTTTGATTCCTATAGGACAAATGCCTGGGGCTTCAGAAATGAGAGCCATTTAATCATATTAGAATTTTATCCCCTTTTAAAAGTGTGGCTCTGTTCTTTGCAATTAGATCATTTTCCATAATGAAAATGACTGAGTCAAAATGACATTGGGGAGATTTTGCTTTTTTATTCTACCATCATACTAGTATACTTAGAGGTATTGTAATCTTTTTACTTGACTATTCTCTGAAGGGGAGTGACCACATCCATCTCAGTCATGGATTCCATCATTGCAACAAATCTCTTATATAGGTATTGTTCTCCTCTGCTTTGCTTTACAAAAAGCAGGAAACTGGTGCTTAAGGGTTAAATAACTTATTCTAGGATCACAGATGATTCTGGCACTGACAGAACCTGGATTTGGGTGCAGGGCTCTTGCACTCAAAGCCAGTTCACAAACTCCTTGAGGAGATAGGCTACATAGTAGTAGATGAGGTCAGGATGAACTTGCAACAGCTTAAGACCAATTGCATTGGACCTAACACCACTAAAGTTAGAATTTCATACATACTTTCAGGAAGGTCTCATCTTGGGTAACATTTCATGCCATTCCTCAACACTGCCATGAGATCTCTTTCTTCTGTTGTGTCCACTCATGAGCCCCGTTCCATCAAGACTTGGGGTAAACTGTTAGGTCATATTTATCTATCTACCTACTCTGTGGTGGTACCTAGCTATTGCAACTCCTGAAATCCTCTATCTTTGAATGAAATACATGTTTACAGATTGTGTGATTTGAAATATCAAGTAAGAGTAACTGCTCTGGAATTGACAAAGTAGAAGTGGTGAAATAAACACGACTTTAGAAAGAAAACTGTCAAAAATGATGGCCAAACTATTAGGATACGACACACACAAATTCACTGCCCAAATCCCTGAAACTCTGCTTCTTCTGGTGTTTGGTTATCATTCTACTCACCCAGGGTCTGATACCTGGTAAGAACTCATGGATGTAAGCAGTGAATGTCCTGTAGCCCAGGTTCCTTGCAGCATAGCACACACATAATAAGAAAGCAACGAAAGAATATTTGAAACTTTAACGAATATGTTGAATTGAATAAAGTAACCTTAGCATCAACATCTTTGCCCCCTTTATCTTAGAATCAAAAGATTATGATTATGGACTTCCCTGGTGGCACAGTGGTTAAGAATCCACCTGCCAATGCAGGGGACACGGGTTCGAGCCCTGGTCCGGGAAGATCCCACATGCCGTGGAGCAACTAAGCCTGTGTGCCACAACTACTGAGTATGTGCTCTAGAGCCCTCGAGCCACAACTACTGAGCCTCCGTGCCACAACTACTGAAGCCCACACACTTAGAGCCTGTGCTCCGCGACAAGAGAAGTCACCGCAACGAGAAGCAGGTACACCGCAATGAAGAGTAGTCCCCCACTCGCCGCAGCTAGAGAAAGCCTGCACGTAGCAATGAAGACCCAATGCAGCCAAAAATAAATAAAATTTAAAAAGATTATGATTAATAATAAATGGGCATTCATCATGAGAAGATGCTTTCATTGTATCAGAATTTAAACATCAGAAAGTATTATACAGTCAAGCTATTGGAAAAGACTGAATTTCTAAAAATTTATTTTCCATTACTCTGAATGTTAGGAATATGCTATACTTTATAGAATGATACATTAAAAACAAGCACACACACACACACACGCGCGCGGTTTATTAGGGAAAATTTGCAAATAAACTGTCTACACCTTTTTGTGCAGCTCTATAGCATTATGCACCGTTTCATTAAAATTCTTCCTTCACATTATTTTTAGCTCTTGACAACTGTTCTGCGTAATTAACTCAATCAATTGTGGATTACTGCCAGTTGTATTTGCAGAAACCATGGCAGTTTATTAACTCTCATAAATGTCAAAAGATAACAGAAGCACTGGAGGACTGATGATGAAAGGCATCTTTTAATTTCTAGCATGCAAATAGGATTTAGCTCCTGTTAGTTTGCAGGTTGCTGTGGGTATGTAGACCTGGAATAGCACCTTCTTGCCAAGTCTAGGCTGTACATGACCCAGAAGGGGAAGTCGTGAATCACGGTTAAACTGGCTCTGCTATTACCTCTAACACAGTGCGCCAAACACTGATGTTTTATTGCAGACTATCAATGAGAAAAATTTTAAGATCCTTGAAGAAAGACTTTGTCCTGATTCTAAAAAACTATGAGTGGCGTGGACATATATACACTACCAAATGTAAAATAGATAGCTAGTGGGAAGCAGCCGCATAGCACAGGGAGATCAGCTGGGCGCTTTGTGACCACCTAGAGGGGTGGGATAGGGAGGGTGGGAGGGAGACGCAAGAGGGAGGAGATATGGGGATATATGTATACATATAGCTGATTCACTTTGTTATAAAGCAGAAACTAATACACCATTGTAAACCAATAAAGATGTTAAAAAACAAAAACCAAAACCCAAAAAACTATGGTATTGCCACAACCTAAAAGCATCTGGCACACAGTAGGTGTTCAATAAATATTTTTTGGAAAGATAAACAATGTGCTTTTAGTCCTGTCTTTGAGAGTGTAGTCATATTTTTCTTGGTTTCCAAATACCACATATCAGAAGATATTAATTGAAAGTATTTATTATTCAATGAATAATAGTAGTAATAATACATGTGATTTATTAGTAGAAAGCAATTTATCATCCAGCCTAAAAATAAAGACAAAGAATAGAAAATTAGTTTTCTTGGATTTTTAATATTCTGTAAGCCACAGAAATCATGGCCAAAAATGAATTTACTACCCTAGGCATTTTGTTCAAAAATATTAGTTTCTTTTTCTCTCAGAATGAAATATTTTAAGTCCCATAACAGATATATCTTCATTATCTATAACGAAATAGTGATGTTTCTTAATTTTCAATATACAGAGTCCACGTCACACTTAGTACTCCTTGGAATTCTCTTCAAGGATCTGATGCAGGAATGGCCGTGAAAGGCACACACATGTTTTATGCAAGAAATGGAACAAGCTCACCGTGGACTCATAGTGATGGTTGGTTGGAAGTGTTTAGTTTTTTGTAGCAGCTGCCATCAGTGCTTCACCCATTTCCAATTACCGTTGTGATTTAGTGGAGGAGTTAAATGTGTGTCCTTAGACATAGAATTTTAGACACAGAATCTTAGACACAGAAAAAGGGAGAAGGAAGACAATCACACTCTTGGGTTCAAAAGGAAAAGCTTCTTTAGGGACATATTTTTATTTAGAGAGAGTCATTTTAGAGCCCATACATTGGGTGTATCGATGTGTATGGATGTGGTTTGGGAATGCGATGAGAACATTCCGCTAACAGTATTTAAAGGGACTTCTGTCTTTCCCAAAGTTGTTATATTACCAATTTATTTGCTATTTTGTTCTTGTGCCATTTGATTCATACCTAGAACAATGTGTCTTAAAGCAGAGAAGAGTTGTCTCATTGACCCATGTCCTGGTGATAACACAGCAGAGGCTTGAATTTTCAAATTAGACTCTCTTGAATTCTAGCTCTTAACCAGCACCAAACTTGATTAATGATTCAAAAGATCAGGCAAACACCAGGCACAAATAAAATAGTCTTTTCTTGGAGAAGTCTGATACCTCTCAGCAAATGTCCCTCTGAAAATGTCCCTATTCTCCTGCAGTAGAATGAGCTTTGGTTTTAGATTAAACAGACGGGTTTCTTTCTAAGCAATGTATGCAGAGACATTGTTCAAACAAAGGGTGTAATTCTGGCTATGAAACATCTCTTCTTCACACCCTGTTGATTAACTTTGCATGGTCATCTCATTTTGTAGCAAACTATATCACCCATAAATCTGTAAATTCTAAGTTTATTTATAATAAGCAGCATACATAGTCAAGATACATCCTCCTAACAACATTTTACAGATATAGATCTCTCCCCATTACCTTTCCATTCCTGGTAAATACCATTTGTATCTTTATTGGGAAGTCTGGTCATTAACACGTGTGCAGGAGGGGGTTAGCTCAGCAGGCCTGTGTGGATCTCTTCCTTCACATTCCCGCAAAAGGCCAAGTCTTCAGGATTGGCCCTTGGGTGACTCGTGAGAGATAAGCTCTGAGCCCTGGCAATATTCTGCTGGATGAAAGTATTTTTGTATGCCTGAGACCTTGCTGACTTGACCAGATGGTTTATGCTAAAAAAGGGATCTATGTTTGAGCATCTGTTTTGGCTTGAGTTAGGGGGAGGAAGGAGTAGGTGAGGTCAGTAAAAACCCTGGACACTAATGCTTGGGTGAGCTTCCCTGGCTGGCAGTGCTTTGCATGCATCACTGCTGAGAGAATTAAAGTCTGGGCAACTCCTCTGGGAGAAGACACCTGGAAGCTTGTGCTTGGCTTCTCCTGAATTTTACCCCATGTGCCTTTTCCCTATGTTGAATTTAATCTGTATGCTTTCTTTGTAATGAATTGTAACCACACATATAATAGCTTCTGTGTCCTAGGAGTCCTTCTAGCAATTCATCCAGAGTGAAGATTGTGGGATTCCCTGCCCCCCCCTCCAATACAGCATCTTCACAAAGAGATTTGAGGTTTTTTTCTCCCTCTGACAGAGAAAAGTTCGCAGGCTTGCTGCTCACCTTTTCCTTTCCAGCATCTGAAGTAGAGATGCAAACCTCTATGTTAATATTCCTCCAGCCCTTTATAATGACACTCACTTTTTCTGGAGCCTTAAACCTTCATTAATTACCTCATAGAAAATAAAACTTTATTTCAACAGGTCTTCAGTTAAATCATCTAGAAAATTAATCTCTTTCTAAATCTCAGACTGCTTCCTTGAGTTATTTGACCTATTTTGTCTTTGCAGATAATGCTGCTTTTTTTTTTTCGCGGTACGCGGGCCTCTCACTGCTGTGGCCACTCCCGTTGCGGAGCACAGGCTCTGGACATGCAGGCTCAGTGGCCATGGCTCACGGGCCTAGCCGCTCCGCGGCATGTGGGATCTTCCCAGACCGGGACTCGAACCTGTGTCCCCTGCATCGGCAGGAGGATTCTCAACCACTGCGCCACCAGGGAAGCCCAATGTTGCTTTTTATAGCTTATGAAAATAAATATTGTATTATAGTAGTTGTATGTCCAGAGGCTAGTACAGTACTTGTTTATTGCAAATAAAACAAAATATGAATTCTAACTAGTGAGGTCCAAATTCCTTAAAAGGTAAGTGGTAGAATTGACTTTAGTAGACGTTTCTCTTTTGTAATATTATAATATCCTGAGAAGTACCTGCCAAAAAAATCTGCCCAGTTATTGGGTTAGTCATCAGTACCTATCCTTGGGACCACCTAAAATGAAAGGCTATGGCTATTTACCCTGTGAAGGGATATTCTTTTACTTTCAGGAATGGCAAGAGCAATTTGAATTTCTCATTAAAGCCTCCTTATTTTTTAGATGTCTAGTTTAATCTGGTAACCTATTAAAAATAGCATTACCCAGGTCACTAATGGATGGTTCAGAATAACTTATGTTAGTGGTTATTTTGGTATTAGGTTTATTACATTATCTATAACTTTTTATACAGATTCCATTGATTTATTTTAATTTAGGGAAAATTATTAGATCTGAAAAGATTAGACAATAACTTAACTTTAAACATTTTTCAAATCAGGTCAGCTAGAGTTCAGTATATAATGGCTCTATTAAGTTTCTTTAATTTCTAAAGCCTATTTATGTCTTATTGGAAATACAGTGTATGCGTATTATAATTCAACTAATCAAGATAGTCTTTTATCAAAAGATATTTGACGTCTACACAGATATTTGTATCTCTTGAACTTTTCCATACAAGCAAAAAAGTTTTGTGGAGAGAATAAACGCACATTTCATAGTGCATCTTAATAAATGTTTGACAAGTGTTGACCTCATAGCTCCAGATTAGAAACCAACTGGATATTGATACGTGAGAGTCAGTAGAGCTAGTTTACCAACATCCTGCTCATTTGTTAATTATACTCCAAACGTCTGAAGGAGGCATACAACAGGATTATGCTATACTCTCTATATTAGATGTGTGTGTACAAGTTCTATGAGAAAATAATTTATATTCTCATTACTTTGAGTTTCTTCAAGTAATTCCTGCACAGATGGTCTTGGCTTCCACCTGTATCTGGACGATTCCTAAATGTGCCTCTAGCGCTCATCTTAGCCCCACTCTCCAATTTCATATTCTCTTCAATCCCCAAATTCTTCCCCATCTGCCACCTCTATTTCTAATATTACCTGAAATTTAATACGAGGAAAGTCAAGATTAGCTTCTCTTCCCTCTCAAAACAGTACCCTTCCTACCTTTCCATTACAGCCAACACTATGCCCATTCTTTACGTCCCCAAGACTTGCAAAACTTGGGACTTTTTAAAACCCCATCATCCCTTTTATCTTCCAGTGCCAGTCGGTGACCAAGTCCTGTTAATATTTTCTTTCAAGTTTTCTCTCAGCTCTGCCCTTTCTTCTGTATTTTCCTGCTTGTCATTTTCATCCTCAGGACTTGCAGCTGCATTTCCCCTTCCTTCTCACACTCATGTTCCATCACGCTCTCCCCGATCTCCTTCCCTTTGAGCAGACTTTGCTCCCTGCCTTGAATGTCCTCTTCAGCATCCCTCCCCTGTGTTGACTCACACGTAGCCACTCTTCACACTCAGTTCCCATGTTTCCCCTAGAAACCTTCTCTCACCCACACAGGGTGCAGCGGGCTTCCACTGCGTCCGCTGCTCCCTCTTCGGACCACATCAGAGATAGGACGAGATTGTTCTGTCTGAAGCTCTAGTACTTAACACAGTGCTTGGTGTGTTGTTATTATTGCACGTGGACCTCTTACACAATACCCTGGCTACTCCTCACTGCTCTACACAGAGCGAACAAAATGCTTTTCCTATAAAGACATTTTCATGTCTCAACTTTGCAGTGGTGTATGACTGACTGCCATGCCATTCCACATTCCATATCTTAGCCCAGAAGGAGGGACTCCCAGCCCCTGCTGCTTCTCACCTTCCCATTCTTACCAACAAGGCAGTTTTCTTCGTGGTTTCTTATACAGATTAGAAATTTATAATATATAATATGTAATACATCCAGCTTCTTGGTAAGCTCATGCCACACAAAACACATAAAACACCTTCTCCATCCGTCATATCACCTAAGGAGCTTTGCATATCTTCCCGCCTCCTAGAACCTTTAAAGTAACCTCAGCCTTTTAAACTTCAGAGTGATCATTCCCTCACTCCGCCGCCTGTAGCTACTTTTATAATACCTTATTTTGTCTATGTTGATATTTTGCTTTGTCATATAAATTCTTTAGGACACAAACAATATGTCCTCCTTCTTTGTTTTTATCAACATCTACTTCTTACAGTGAGCTTCTATGTCTAGAAAGTACTGAGTATAAACTGCTAACAAACTGTTATGCTCCCTAAGTCTTAAAAATCTTAGACAAATTATCTTTTTCAAGGGTTCTTGCACCTTCTTATTTTAAGAACTAGAGGAATAACTAGTTCGAAATTTTCAATGTTCTTTCCTAATCTATCCCCAAGTTAAAGGATCATTCATTTTCTTATCTAGGTTAAATTTCTCTTTTTAGTGGTATTTGGTACATTCTTGGGAGCATATGGCTCCCTGTGTTGAAAGACTCAAAATAAATCAGTCAGAGATATGTCATACTGTCTGAGATGTGACTAATCCTGCAGTTTAAGAAGAATGTCTTTAAAAATGTGATTCTAATAGGAAATTATCTTTGTGGGAGAAATGAGAAAATGAAGGAGAAGGCACTTAGTAGATCTGTGAAGTTCTATACGAATGCTAAATGGTGCGTCATATAAAGGTAGGATAGGATAGTACGAAAAGTGATAAATGTGAAAATAGGAGACCAAAGCTTAAGTCCTTACTTGCTGCTGTGTATTCTTCTGCAAGTCACTTAGCTTCTTTCGAGTTGCAGTTTCCTCATCTAAATGGGTACCATCATTAAAATGGGCCCCTTAGTTTACCTAACTATTTGCTTGTTTGAAGGACCAGGATATTTTGCTGACACAAATATTTTGCAAGGTATGAATTTTTGAAGGGAATTTGTAAAGTTTGTAAAAAATTTATACAACAGTATAAAATATGAGTTATTGTTATAGTCAGCCATCTTTAGCCATTTAATCCATGGTATTGGCTAGTCTAATCAGTTGTTTTCCGTGTAAATCTCACTACCTACTGAATTAGTAAGATTTTCATCACTTGAATTATTCTTATTGAGGAAATATAGCTTTAGATTTGTAGGGGCAATTTAAGTATTGGGAAGAAGTTGAAAGGTTTTTCAAATTCTAATATTCTATGTCATTTCCAGAGAAGAATCATAGTTCTTATAAATTCTGGACAGAAGGCAACTCTGAGAAAGCCAGTAGATTTCGGAAAGACAAAAATAGAGTTAAAAGGACAGAGGAGGTCACCATGCTCTGCAACACGAGAAGCCACAAAAATGAGAAACTCACGCACCACAACGAAGAGCAGCCCCCACTCACTGCAACTAGAGAAAGCCTGAGTGCAGCAACAAAGACCCAACACAGCCAAAAATAAATAAATAAATAAATTTATAAAAAAAGAATAAGGACATGTCATCTTTGTGAAATGGACAAGATTCTAAAAAAATGATACCAGTGAAAGCAAGAGAGTAAGGAAATGCTTCACAATGACCATAAACAAGTTCAGTTTATAAATATCTACAATAAGCCTTAAAGTTGAGCATATCTTTTTACAAAATTTTTGATTTAAAAATTTAAGACAATATTCAATGATTTACATAAAAATACATGTTCAAGGATAGTCATCCCAGTTGTTTTGTTGTTTCTAGAACATTTAATAACTTTTTGTTTCCAGAATGCTTTATCATATAATACATAGAAAGTATAGAAAATTAAATAACAAAAGCCACCCAACTGAACATTCTTACTGAGTCTGTTTTTCATTCTTTAAATAATGTTATGTACAAGGAGTCAAGATGGTGGTGTGGAAAGATGCAGAGTTAGTGTCTCCCCACAACTAGGGCACCTGCCGGCCATTGGTGGGGGACTCTGATGCCCAAGGAGATGGGAGGAACCCCAAAGTGAACAGGTAGGATGTGGGGGTACAGAGAGGGGAGGAGAAGTGGAGGTCAGACAGGATTGGTGCCACTGAGGCTGGGGAGATCAGGAGAGGCAGGCGGGAGGGACTCTCTGGGAAAAGCTGGAGAGGAGCAGAGGGCGTTTGCCCTGCCCACTCCAGCACGGGGAGCCTGCTGAGCTCCCAGGCCGGTCCCCTGCCCTCCAAGGCCGCCCCTCCTCCCTGGCCGCATTGGTCCTGGGGGTATAGGAGGGAGGCCGGGGAGATCAGGAGAGGCAGGTTGAAGGCGCCCTCTGGGAGGAGAAGGAGAGGAGAGGAGGGCATTTGCCCTGCCCACTTTAGCCCAGGAAGCCTGCTGGGCTCCCAGGTGAGGTCCCCTGCCCTCTGAGACCAGGGGTAGGGGGCATGCCTGGGCCCCTTCTGTTCCTTGAGACTAACTCCCCCTCCCCCCAGCCCCCCAGGGCATTTTCCAGCCCTGTGGGTCCCAAGCATAGGCCCTGCTCACCACCCATGGAAATAGAATGGAGACATGGACTGAGAAAATACAAGAAATGTTTAACAAAGATCTAGAAGAACTAAAGGACAAACAAACAGAGATGAACAACACAACAACTGAAATGAAAAATACACTACAAGGAATCAATAACGGAATAACTGAGGCAGAAGAATGAATAAGTGAGGTGGAAGACAAAATGGTGGAAATAACTGCCGAGGAGCAGAAGAAAGAATGAAACGAATTGAAGACAATCTCAGAGACCACTGGGACAACACTAAATGCACCAACATTCAAATTATAGGGGTCCCACAGGAAGAAGAGAAAAAGAAAGGGTCTAAGAAAATATTTGAAGAGATTATAGTTGAAAATTCCCTAACATAGGAAAGGAAATAGTCACCCAAGTCCAGGAAGCACAGAGAGTCCAATACAGGATAAACCCTAGGAAAAACACACCAAGGTACATATTAATCAAACTAACAAAAATTAAATTCAAAGAAAAACTATTAAAAGAAGCAAGGGAAAACCAAAAAATAACATACAAAGGAATCCCCATAAGGTTATCAGCTGATTTTTCTGCTGAAACTCTGCAGGCCAGAAGGGAGTGTCAGGATATACTTAAAGTGATGAAAGAGAAAAAAACTACAATCAAGATTACTCTACCTAGCAAGGATCTCATCCAGATCTGATGGGGAAGTCAAAAGCTTTTCAGACAAGCAAAAGCTAAGAGAATTCAGCACCACCAAACCAGCTTTACAACAAATGCTAAAGAAACTTCTCTAGGCAGGAAACACAAGAGATGAAAAAGACCCACAAGAACAAACCCAAAACAATTAAGAAAATGGTAATAGGAATATACATATCGATAATAACCTTAAATGTAAATGGATTAAATGACCCAACCAAAAGACACAGACTAGCTGAATGGATACAAAAACAAGACCCATATATATGCTGTCTACAAGAGACCCACTTCAGACCTAGGGACACATACAGACTGAAAGTGAAGGGGTGGAAAAAGATATTCCATGAAAATGGAAATCAAAAGAAAGCTGGAGTAGCAATACTCATATCAGATAAAATAGACTTTAACGTAAAGACTGTCACAAGAGATAAGGAGGAACACTACATAATAATCAAAGGATCAATCCAAGAAGAAGATACAAAAATTATAAATGTTTATGCACCCAAAAGAGGAGCACCTCATTACATAAGGCAAATGCTAACAACCATGAAAGGAGAAATCGACAGTAACACAATAATAGTAGGGGACTTTAACACCCCACTTACATCAATAGACAGATCATCCAAACAGAAAATAAGTAAGGAAGCACAAGCTTTAAATGGCACAATAGACAATATAGATTTAATTGATATTTATAGAACATTTCACCCCAAAGTGGCAGAATACACTTTCTTCTCAAGTGCACCTGGAACATTCTCCAGGATAGATCACATCTTGGGTCACAAATCAAGACTCAGAAAATTTTAGCCAAGAGATCACTGAAGAAATCAAAGAAGAAATTTTAAAAAATACATAGAAAAAAATGACAATGAAAACACAATGACCCAACACCTATGGGACACAGCAAAAGCAGTTCTAAGAGGGAAGTTTATAGCAATTCAATCTCACCTCAAGAAACAAGAAAACTCTCAAATAAGCAATCTAACCCTACACTTAACACAGGTAGAGAAAGAAGAACAAAGAAAACCCCAAGTCAGTAGAAGGAAAGAAATCATAAAGTTCATAAAGATCAGAGCAGAAACCATAAAGGTCAGAGCAGAAATAAGTGAAATAGAAATGAAGAAAATAATAGCAGAGATCAACAAAACTAAAAGTTTGTTCTTTCAGAAGGTAAACACAATTCATAAACCCTTAGCCAGAGTCATCAAGAAAAAAAGGGAGAGGACTCAAATCAATAAAATTAGAAATGGAAAGGAGAAATCACAACTGACACTGCAGAAATACAAAGGATTATAAGAGACTACTACAAACAACTATATACCAATAAAATGGGCAACCACGAAGAAATGGAGAAATTCTTGGAAAGGTACAATTTTCTTGGAAAGGTACAATTCTTCCTGAACCAGGAGGAATTAGAAAATATAAACAGACCTATCACAAGTAATGAAATTGAAACCATAATTTAAAATCTTCCAACAAACAAAAGTCCAGGAACAGATGCTTCACAGGTGAATTCTATCAAACATTTAGAGAAGAGCTAACACCCATCCTTCTCAAACTCTTCCAAAAAATTGCAGAGGGAGAAACACTCCCAAATTCATTCTATGAAGCCACCATCACCCTGATGCCCATACCAGAAAAAGATATCACAGAAAAAATAGACCAATATCACTGAGGAACATAGATGCAAAAATCCTGAACAAAATACTAGCGAACAGAATCCAACAATACATTAAAAGGATCATACACCATGATCAAGCAGGATTTATCTCAGGGATGCAAAGATTCTTCAATATACACAAATCAATCAATGTGATACAACACATTAACAAATTAAGGAATAAAAACCATATGATCATCTCAATAGATGCAGAAAAGCTTTTAACAAAATTCAACACCCATTTATAATAAAAACTCTCCAGAAAATGGGCATAGAGGGAACTTACCTCGACATAATAAAGGTCATATATGACAAACCCACAGCAAGCATCATACTCAATGGTGAAAAACTTAAAGCATTTCCACTGAGATCAGGAACAAGACAAGGATGTCCACTCTATCCACTCTTATTCAACATAGTTTTGGAAGTCCTAGCCACAGCAATCAGAGAAGAAAAAGAAATAAAAGGAATACAAATTGGAAAATAAGAAGTAAAACTGTCACTGCTGATGACATAATACTATACATAGAGAATCCTAAAGATGCCACCAGAAAACTACTAGAACTAATCAATGAATTTGGTAAGGTTTCAGGATACAAAATTAATGCACAGAAATCTCTGACATTCCTATACATCAACAATGAAAACTCAGAAAGAGAAATTAAGAAAACACTCCCATTTACCACTGCAACAAAAAGAATACATTACCTAGGAATAAACTTGCTTAAGGAGGCAAAAGACTTGCAGTCAGAAAACTATAAAACACTGATGAAAGAAATCAAAGATGACATAAACAGATGGAGAAATATACCATGTTCCTGGATTGGAAGAATCAATATTGTGAAAATGACTATACTACACAAAGCAATCTACAGATTCAATGCAATCCCTATTAAGCTACCAATGGCATTCTTCATAGAATCAGAACAAAAAATTTTATAATTCTTATGGAAACACAAAAGACCCCAAATAACCAAAGCAATCTTGAGAACGAAAAACAGAGTTGGAGGAATCAGGCTCCCTGACTTCAAACTATACCACCGAGGTACAGTAATCAAGACAGTATGGTACTGGCACAAAAACAGAAATATAGATCAATGGAACAGGATAGAAAGCCCAGAGATAAACCCACGCATAAATGCCGGAGAGGGTGTGGAGAAAAGGGAACCCTCTTGCACTGTTGGTAGGAATGTAAATTGACACAGCGACTATGGAGGACAGTATGGAGGTTCCTTAAAAAACTAAAAATAGAACTACCATATGACCCAGCAATCCCACTACTGGGCAGATACCCTGAGAAACCTGAAACTGTTTACAATAGCCAGAACATGGAACCAACCTAAATGTCCATCCACAGATAAATGGATAAAGAAGATGTGGCACATATATACAATGGAATATTACTCAGCCATAAAAAGAAACGAAATTGAGTTATTTGTAGTGAGGTGGATGGACCTAGAGTCTGTCATACAGAGTAGAGGGTGGGAGGGAGACACAAGAGGGAGGAGATATGGGGACATGTGTATGCATATGGCTGATTTGTTTTCTTGTGCAACAGAAACTAACACAGTATTGTGAAGCAATTATACTCCAGTAAAGATCTATTTAAAAAAATGGTATGTACAGTACAAGGCCAATCTTAATTCAAAATAATTATGAGTAGACAAAAGATTAGGTAGAGAAATTTGGTTGGATTTTATTTTCCTCCGTGTGATTTTATGCATTTGCAAAATTTTCTCTTTGAATATGTATTATAATAAAAAATGTGACTAAGAATTTTTAAATATATCTTTTCCCTTGAGTTTCCAAAAAAAAGTGAACGCTATTGGTCCGCAGCCCCGGGGTTGAGGACCCCTTATTTAGATCTTGTTACTTTCAAAAAGCACATGAAATTGTTTATAATAAATATCTGTACTATAAACAATAAAAATAGAGGTAGGAGTGAACTTTTTCAGAGACATAGAATTAGAAGTAAAAGTCATCTATTTCTAGTGTTTTAGACCTGGCCAGTCATTAGTTATCTGTTTTAAAAACAAACCCAGTTTTCACTTTGCACTCAAATGAAAACCAATGGTGGCAAATGTCAAATCCGAGGAGGTGAGGGAATTTTTGTGTTTCATCTATGGGACTCATTCCTTCCCAACTGTATCAGATCCTCGGAGACTGTATATTCTTCAACTCAGTGTCTGTGAAGCAAGGTCTCTGGCACCTTGATGATTATGCCTGTAAGAAAAATAAAGAAAAAGAAGGCGTTCACGCACAAAAAACTGTTAAAGAATATTAAATAGTTGTCTTTCTTTTAATGCATGGATCCAAAATATAAAACGATCCCCAAATGTTTCGACCCAGAGATTTCTGCTGGAGCAAAATCTCTTTTTCTCTCTCTCCTTCATTCACACACAGACGCACGCACGCACGCACAGTATTATTACAGTGGTTAGGAGAACGGCAATCAGAGAACTTTAGCGCTGTAGAGACTGCTGAGCCCAGAGCCCTGGATGGAGAATGCGCCTGGCCTCGGAAACCTTTAACCACACTGTCCAGGTCGCGGTGGCTAGTGGTCAGCGCGCGTCTGGACAGGAGGGAACTTTCGGACACTCCCGACGACCCAGGGCTTCCCTCGAGACAGGGCGTTGGAACCAGGGACAGAGTGGAGGGAGGAAGAGACTGTGTGAGTCGGGGGTGGCGGCAGCAGCGCTCTGGATCGGTCGCCCTCGGATCCCTCGGGCTGCGGGACAGAGAGACTCGGAAGAGGAGCGCGAGCGCCTCCCCGCCGCCCCCGCAGCCACTCAGGGCGCGCACGGATCCACTGGGCGCTGGGGCCGCGAGTCCAGGCCGGGACTCGAGCAGCTCTCCCCGGAAGTAGCAACCAAGGCGCGAGCTTCCGCGCGGCAGAACGGAGACCGAAAGGCACGGGGCTCGGACAGCCTGGCCCCGGGCATCCCCGACTAGTGGCCTCGAGCCCGACACCCCAGCTGCGCCGCGCTCCCGGCCACAAGTTTGCCTCGCGCCGGCCAAGTTGCGAGTGTGAATCTTTCCTCGGGCTTCAGGAGGAGTGTCCCTGTTCCTCGCTCGGGCTGGCTCGGGTATGGCCGGACCCCACCTCTGGGGGTGGCTGCTGCTTGGCGGCTGCCTCCTCGCCAGAGCCCAGGTAAGAGCCCCTGTCCCGCGGCACCTGCTTCCCGGAGCCTCCGGCCGGTGTTCAACGTTAGGGCGGCCGAGACCAAGGCGCGCGCGGGCGCTGACGCTTACACATTCACGCACTAACACACTCAGAAAGAGACAGACACACACACAAGTGCACCCGGCAAGGTTTGACAGTCATTTAGTGGAGCTGCAAAGATATGCTATAGGTGAATGATGTCCTGGGGGTGGGCACTATTCCGACCAGCATCTTGGCATCTGCAAAGTAAGAGGATATTTATGAACAACGGGGTTCCGGGTCAGGAGGGTTGAGAGGTGAAGAACTTTTCTTACTCTTAGTCTCCTTGATCCCCGTTTAATTAATTCAAATTATTTTTTGTCTGCTGGCAATTTACCGTCACTTTTTTTTTTTTTTTTTCGGTACGCGGGCCTCTCACTGTTTTGGCCTCTCCCGTTGCGGAGCACAGGCTCCGGACGCGCAGGCTCAGCGGCCATGGCTCACGGGCCCAGCCACTCTGCTGCATGTGGGATCTTCCCGGGCCGGGGCACGAACCCGTATGCCCTACATTGGCAGGCGGACTCTCAACCACTGCGCCACCAGGGAAGCCCGTACCGTCACTTTTGAGAACTTAAATTTCTAGGATTGTTTGTGACCACTGTCTGAAAGGATAATTGACTCTCCCTGTTACAGAATCACGTATCATTAAAGCGAGGAGACTAGATAGAAAAATACATATAACTTGTTAAAGCTGAGTTATGTTTAGACTAAATGGTAGTTGTCATTTTCATACTGCTAATATCGTTTAGAGATTTTCTGGGTGATCTTTCACAATGGAGCCTTTCTAATGCGCAAGCCACAATTCATCCTCACATTTTTTTGAGTCAAATAAAATGTAGGATTTACACTCAGCTTTTTAGATGAGCTAGAAAGAGATGCTTGTAGTGTAATGCAATTTAAGAGCTCTGTAACTTTAAATGGAAATCAATGTTATTTCTCTTTTCTGTTCGGGAGGGGGCGCACTTTGACCGTCAAATAAAGCCCCAAATTAGGTGTTTTTTTTAAATTCTTTCCGCATGAGAAAATTAAGGCATTAATTTATGTACTGGTACTGTCTAAACTTAATACTATGTTCTTGGCTTTCAAATGGCCGGTTTAAATTTGTTATTCTAAACGTGCAGTTTTTTTTTTTTGTTTGTTTTGTTTTTTAACCACATCGCTACATATGTTAATAGAAATAGGTGTTCTCCTAAATACTGGGCTTTATGTAATATGACTAGGATATTTCAAGTGAACTTAATATGTTAAAAAAATCAAACGATGTGTGTTATACATTGACTAATAGGATGGTCAATGAATACTCAAAAGTAGAGTATGCTCTAACCTGAAAAATTTCACCAAGGTAACAGAAGGAATTATGAATGAATGGAAAAACTCTTAAGAATTTGGTGACAGTTATAGAGCTCGGGTGATCTCTAATGTATTTCCTGCATTTCTCTCTCATAAGATATTTGGATAATATGCTTGAAAACACCACTTCCTTGTATAAGGGACAAGTGACCTCTAGCCATTTATTTTATTCAGCGTTCCAGATTACTTTTTCTAAGGAAATAGACATTGTTTAGTACAACGGAGAAGGAAATCACTGTGCAATTATGGGAAGAATATTTAGCTTTCAAAAAAACAATCAGAACATTGAACGCTTTTCCTATGATTTTAAACCAAGGTTTCTCAACATTTTGGGCCATATAATTCTTTGTTATGGGTGCTGACTTGTACATTGCAGGTTATTTAGCAGCATTCCCGTCCTCTCCACTAGAAACCAGTAGCAGCTCCCAACCCCTGCCTTGTGGTAACCAAAAACATCTCCCGCTATTGCCAAACGTCCCTTGGGAGGCAAAATCGCCTCTGGTTAAGGCCCATTGCTTAAAACCCATTTCCATTTATATTTATAGATTAAGAATTATGTGAAATGAGTTTGTGATAATACGTTACATTTCTGGCACTCTAAACAAAATCTGAAGGTTACATTAAAGTGATTTACATTGACACGCTGACACCTTCTTTGATCTTCAGTTTCTTCATTCCCAGCAAAGACATATATTAAAAAATGTAATATATTGATAGAACAACAAAGGAAACTCATCCAAGCAGAATGAGCTTGTGTAGAATAAATGTTTACTATCTGGCAAACATTGGATTACATTACACAATAGGCAACATAGGCCAGTACTTGCAATTGTTTTAAATATCCCTGTGGGTTTTGGCTGGTGAAGATGCTGCCTTTGCCTCAGTGCACAGTTCAAAAGCCATGAATTCATGCATCAGGCATCATTGAAGAGCCCAGAAATGCAGTTCCTAGAGTCAGAGTGAGGACAACTGTGTGAATATGTGTAGTATTTTCTTTATTGGAGGGTAAAACCTGAGAAAGGTAACAGGGTGGGGAAGCAGGATTGGACAAGGAGAGACTCAGACTGGGCTGCAAACCTGACAAAGTCTTGGCCAACCCCATGGAGAGCTCTGGGGCAAAGGTTGCCCATCATAGTCATCCTACATGGTGAAGAAATGGCCATGTCCTGGTTCTTCCACTGTGCTCAGTCATCGGCTAGGGTTTTTTTGTATGATTGTTGACTGGGATCCAGAGCTGAGACAGATGCTTGAAAGCACTGCAGCTGGAGGCTGTTAGCCAACTGCACTCCTTCCAGACAGGTAGCTGGTTCCTTCTAGAAGGACTGTCTCAGTGGTGTACCTCCATGGCTGTTCCCTCCCTTACAAAATTATCAAGGAACAACACTGGTTTTGCTGGGTTTGAGAATGGGCTGACGCCACGTGATGCAGGCACCTTCTCCAGGCTTCAGGGCTGCAGATCAGTGGGGCTCTCAGTGTGTGAGAGGAAGTGAGTACAAATCCACCACCACAACTGGAAAAATTTCCCAGGAGCTCCTGACATACTGAGTGGAAGTACCTCAGTTCCATAGAGTACCAGGTGTGAGCAGATGCCAAGGCAGGGCTGGTTTCCTGTTCTAGTTATTACTCATTTTTGCCTGAGTGGAATCCCAGCACCACCGTAGACATTCTGGTACAGGGGAAGGAACACTGGCCTGGGGGCTGGGAAAGCTGCATTCAGATCCCTCCTCTGATAACATGCAACCTCCTCAGGGCATGAAACTTGATCTCTCCAGTCTTCCTCTGTGCAGTTAGGAGGATGGGCTTTACTGACCTTCCAGCGTGATGATTCAGGGTCTCCTGGAAAGTCAGAAATCTCTTACTGGGTGGGAAGAAAATGATGACCACATACCACATACTGTGGTAAGCACTTTATCATTATTTCCTTTAATTCTCACAGTAACTTTATGAGCTAGGCACTGTAAATTGTTCATGCTTTATAAATGAGAAAATGGGGCTAAGAGATGTTACGTAGCACTCTTGGGTCACACCGCTAACAAGTAGAGTAGCCATGAGTCACACGGGGACTTCTGCTCCTGAACCCACCCCTCAGACTGGTGCCCTCAGCGTGGAGATCAGACGGGCATCAATTAGCTGGATTATGTATACACACATGCTCTTTATCAGCAATATCCACCCCGGGTCTATTTCCCCAAGAATTTCTCACACAAGTCCATAATGGTTATTGCAGTAATTCTGTGGTGTTAGAGAGCTGGGAACAATCTGGGTGTTCAGTGGGGTATCAGGCAGCAATAAAAAGCAATGGATTCAATGTACGCAAAGCAGCGTGAATGAAATCCTTAAAATAGGCTGAGATACAGCACAGAAACAATGAGATGTATATTACCATTTACGTACATTCAAATACATACACATAAAACAGCAATACATATTGTATCAACATATTTAGTTAATATTTTGTATATATATTTCACATAAATGGTTGTGTATGGGAAGGTAGAGAAGGAGGAGTGGGGTATAGAGATACAAGGGGATAGATAATCAATCAATCAATCAAATAAACCAACATGCTGTACTGGAAATTGTAGTGATAATAAATGGAATTACCAACAAGCCATTATTGGTAGACTTAAGAATGAAGACATAGGGCTTCCCTGGTGGCGCAGTGGTTAAGAATCCACCTGCCACTGCAGGGGACACGGGTTCGAGCCCTGGGCTGGGAAGATCCCACATGCTGTGGAGCAGCTAAACCCGTGTGCCACAACTACTGAGCCTGCGCTCTAGAGCCCACAAGCCACAACTACTGAGCCCACGTGCCACAACTACTGAAGCCCTTACACCTACAGCCACTGCTCTGCAACAAGGGAAGCCACTGCAACGAGAAGCCTGTGCACTGCAACAAAGAGTAGCCCCCGCTCGCCACAACTACAGAAGCCCATGCGCAGCAACACAGACCCAACTCAGCCAAAAATAAATAAACAAATAAATAAATAAATAAAATGGGGGCAATAATGACATTTATCTCATAGAATGTGAGAGTATTAAAATCATATAAACAACAAAAGCCTTAAGGTGTCTGATAATGAAAATGTCAGCTCTTTCCTTCTATCAGCCAATTAGTAAAGAGCTTTTTAATGGAATGATTATTAGATTGAGATAATTTCTAAACAAGATTGGGGGTAAGTGAAGGCTTTTAAAAGGGGTATGTGTGTGTGTGTATGTGAATTTTGCAAGGCTATTCCCTCTGCCTGCAGCACTCTTCCGTCTATTCCTTATGCTTTCTTTTTCAGAACCCAACTCCTTCAGATAACAATAGGACATTTTATTCATAATGCTGATAGATGTTATAGTTTGCCAGTTATTAATGAGTCCTTGATTAACATCTATCTCCTCCTTTGAAGAAGTTGTTCTGAAGACAGTACAGCTAATCATAAGGCAGTTGCAGCAGTCTTATAATCACTGGTGTGTCCTTGTAGAAGTGGAGATGCAGGGAGGCAGATGCATTCGAGAGGTAGAAGGTACATTCAACTGAAGGAAGAGTGGGTTGGGGCAGGTATCATCGATGAGTTAGATTTTTAGATAAGCTGAGCTGGTGGAGCCTGTGAGATATTTAGGAGAGGGTTGGGTATTGGATTATGGAGTTTAAGAGAAGCTCTGGATTTAGCATCATCCCTTTTTAAATAGGGAGTACTTGAAAACACATGAAAGAATGATATTCTCAGTGAGAGTATAGTGGAATTAAAAAGGGTTGGCTAACTAGTTTGAAAAAAGACATGCAGATTGGTTTTCTATAAGATTACCCCTGAATTGTAAATTCACAGGGGAAAAGGGGCTAATAAGCAATTTGGAACCCTCTGTGACAATTAGCATGGTGCCTTTGGGTGGTAGGTTCTCCATAAATGTTTGATTAAGATAATTTGTATTTCTTTTATTCATCTTCTTTGATCCCACTTGGAACTCAAGTCTCTGATCATTTACTCCAGTTTTTTTTTTTTTTTTTTGCGGTACGCAGGCCTCTCACTGTTGTGGCCTCTCCCGTTGCGGAGCACAGGCTCCAGATGCACAGGCTCAGTGGCCATGGCTCACAGGCCCAGCCGCTCCGCGGCATGTGGGATCTTCCTGGACCGGGGCACAAACCCGTGTCCCCTGCATCGGCAGGTGGATTCTCAACCACTGCGCCACCAGGGAAGCCCTACTCCAATTTTAATTGAAAAAATGTCATTCTATTCTAAGGATCAGAGATGACTGCCCTGGGTATAAATGATGCAGTGCAACGTATATCTGGTCACAAAGATGGAGGAAAGAGAGCTGCTGGTAAAGCAACCCTGAGGGAGTTGAGTGTTTCCAGAGATCTCTTGTCTTAATAACTGACAAACTAGCAGGCTAAATGTTGAGCTTGCCAATTAGTCCACTGGATGATAGAATTTTATAGACTCTCAAAGAAAGTAAATCATAGCTTTCTGGAGGAAGAGGGAACTACACAAAATGGTCAAGATTATGGACCTTCTAATAGGAACTGAATTTGGAATCTGTGTTTCCTATTCTCATGCTATTACTTATCTCAAAAACTCAGTTTCTTCATCCCAAAAATTGGGGTGAGAAAAAGTAAAAAAAATGGGATGACCTAATGCCAGTTATTTTTTTCTGACGTGTATTACATGAAAACCTCATGATAAGCATTTAATGTAGTGGCTGTCACAGAGTTTGCTCACTGTACGTATCAGCCATCAGTGTTGTCGTCATCATCATCATTACCATAATTTCTATCACATTTTAAATTATTGTTTGTATAGAGAATCTCTATTATTTTTATTTTTTGATTCATACCTATGAAGTTTATTCCTGAACAGTAACAATTTTCTCCAATATCTGTATCTGTCCTTTCTTTCTTTTTTTAGAGATAACTTTTATTTACAATAGTAACATTAATAACAAACAGTTACTGAGCACTTCATCTGTGACTGTGTTTTACCGTCATATTATTTATCTCAGATTATAGCCCAAGAGTGTAGATTTTATTTTGTTCACTTTGTATAGATCAGGACTATGAGAACTAGTATTTCATGGATTTCTAGAAGGTACATCTTTTTTGTTTTGAATACTTTATTTATTTATTTTTTGTAATTTTTATTGGGGTATAGTTGATTTACAATGTTGTCTTAGTTTCAGGTGTACAGAAAAATGAGTCTGTTATACATATACATATATCCACTCTCTTTTAGATTCTTTTCCCATATAGGCCATTACAGAGTATTGACTAGACTTCCCTGTGCTATACAGTAGGTCCTTATTAGTTATCTATTTTATATATAATAGTGTGTATGTGTCAATCCCAATCTTCCAATTTATCCCTCCCCCCTTTACCCCTTGGTAACCATAAGTTTATTTTCTACATCTGTAACTCTGTTTCTATTTTGTAGATAAGTTTATTTGTAGCCTTTATCTGTTACTTCTTTTTATCTTTTTTCTTACGTTACATTAGCTAGAAATTCCATATAAAGTTGAATGATAACAGTAATTATTGTGGGCATCTTACCTTGCTTATTACTTCAGTGGGATGCTTCTAAAGATTTATCATTAAGTATGATAGTTGCTCTAGGTTTTTAATAGAAGTAACATCATTGCTAATTTTGTTAAGTTGTTAAATGTAAGGCTAGTATAGAACTTTTGAATGACAACATGTATAATTTTTAAGTCACAAATGATACGTTATTTCTTTAAAAAATGTCATATTCGTTGTATTGAGCTCCTGTCACAGGTATTGGACTACTTGAGGGCAGGAACTGATTCTTAATCATTTTTCTAGAGTGAATGGTACCAGTAGATGCTCATTAAATATTGGTAAGTGTTTTCATAATCATAGGTAGAAGGGCTATTATATATTGCTTCTTAAATTAGCAACTAAGTAAAATACTTTTGTTATTATGAGATATAGGATAAAAAATTCAAATGTCTAGCAAACAAACAAAAATGTTGTTATTTGGCCAACTTTTCAGTGCCTTGTCTGCCCTCTCTCAAGAATTTGCCTGGATTCTTTCCCCTGTATGCATCACCAAGTTAATTTCCAGTTTGTCCTCTAGATATCAGCTCATGTGTACCTTATTCAGGAAAGCCTGGCTTATCCAGTAAGGCAAAAATGTCCTTACAATAAGCTCTCAGAACACTGTATATCTTACTTTCTCTTGTAGCATTTTTCAGAGTTGTAACTTAACATTTTCTGTGATCATGGTGTAATTACTCTTTCTCCTTTTCTAGACTGCAGTTTTCATGAAGGCAAAGGCTGTACTTGTTTTTGCTCCTTTTTGTATCCCAAATGGCCAGCACAGAGCAAGAAATCATAAACACCACTTGACTAAATGAACATTTAGTCAAGTAAAATAAACATTTCTCCGTAATAAAATATAGTTCCCAAGTTTTCTTGGTCCTGCAGAGATTATGAATATTTTGGTTGATTGAAATGGCATTAATTACACATTAATAAATTGTGTTCTGATTTTAAATTAAAAAATACTCTTTGGCCAAATATTTATATGAGAAGATTGGAATTGTATATATGTATATATATGTATAATTAAGGTAATTAAGGTAAAACTGCCTCTCTTTTATGAAACCATTTACATCAAATTGCAAACTGGCTGAAATTTCCTAGATGAGAATAGTTTATACTGCTTGTCACTTTCCTTACTTTTATAATCAGGTTAGTTCTGTTTTCCACGGTAAAAAGTTTCTCAGTTATTTTTTAAAATACATTTTTTTTGACAGCAGAGATTGTATTTAACAATGCAATTTTGTGGCATGAGATATGCCTGAGCTTGAATATTCTTCTGCCTACACTGTAACAGAACCTGCCTGTAGCAAGCCACTCATGCGTGTAATGAGTACCAAGGCGGGACTTCTCCTCTCAACCTATATTCTGGCATCTCATTACTTAGATGAATAAAGTCTGTAAGACACAATATTCAGAAGCTTTTGGTAGTTATCTACACAAAACTTAAGCTCAATTTTATGTTGATTAATTGAGCTTAGAGATATCTAAAAACTGGAAGAAATCGTGAGTAGATACGTGGGGCTTTCCTGCATCCTCAAGAATGCCTTTTAAAATCATTCCAAAGACACAGCATACTTCTATTTCCCACCCATCAGATTGGTAATATTTAGTTATAACATTTTGTTTGTGAGTTTATTGCATTTCTTACCACTCACGGTTATAGTGTAGTCTGAGAGCCATATTGTACCCCTTGACCTACCCCCAGGCAAGATCAATGGCTTGAATTTCTTTTATGTCTACCTTTTGCCACAGTATCTTGCCCTTGGGAGGATTAAACGAATACTATTGAAATAAATACTCTCAACACTCCTCAGTGCTAAACCAGCACAATCAGTGTAGAATGAGTAGATGACTGGCCGATGGCTTTTCTGTGAATTTGAGGAGTTGCCCCCAATGAAAATTCTTTTTCCCCAGGACTTTTTTTTTTTTTTTTTGCGGTACGCGGGCCTCTCGCGTTGCGGAGCACAGGCTCTGGACACGCAGGCTCAGCGGCCATGGCTCACGGGCCCAGCAGCTCCGCGGCATGTGGGATCTCCCCGGACCGGGTCACGAACCCGTGTCCCCTGCATCGGCAGGCGGACTCTCAACCACTGCGCTACCAGGGAAGCCCCAGACTTCTCATTTTTAATTCAATAAAATTGCACTGCGTTACTAAGTATTATGTTCATTGTGCAGGTTCCGAAAGTGGTTAAGAGATGGCTCTGTTCTCCAAGGAGCTTTCACTCTACGGGAGGAGACAAGATTGCTACTACTGCAAAAAGGAGCTCTTGGCCTCTGCTCTTGACTTCTGTCTCCCCTCCCTGCAGGATCTGTTCCTTTTCCTTCTTTCTAATATATCTTGTCTGTCTTTGACTTACACATTTTTGCAGTGTGAATGGTAGATACTCAGCTAGAGCTGGGAAAACCTCTGCCAGAGGTTTCTCATGTTCAGCCTTTTTTTTTTTTTCTCTTTTTACTTCACTAAGTTTATTTTGGTCGAATATATTTAGAATGTAATAAAAGTATAGGCTTGGTGATAATAGCAGTAGTAATAGTTAACATTTATACAGTGTCCACTATATAAAGGCACTTAATTAGGCATCTCTATGCATTATTTTCTTTAACCCTCACAACAATCTCATGAGGAAGGTAATGAGCATTTTTATTGCCTCTCCAAAATCCGCTCCATTTCTTACCAATTTTGTGGCAAACAAGGACAAGTGGTAGAGTAAGTGAAAAAAAAAAAAAAAGCAAAACTGAAAATCCCTGCCCTCATGAATTTTACATTCTCCCATTCTCCTGAAGCCTGCTCTACCTATGGAGTCAGATGTGTGCACCAAGAAATTTCCTTATGTTATCTAGTTAAGCATATTGTTGGCACAGTTTTACGCTGAAACTACATAAGATCTGTGCTTTAATTCTGTAGATATGGGAAAACAAAGAATAACTTACCTATTAACGTCTTCTCATTAAAATTTCAGCCATGCTAGATGACTAGGTTCTAGAGATTGGCTATTCAACACAAGGCCCATGGTTAGCAATATGGTACACTTTTTTTTCCCCCTTAGTTTTTTTTTTCTTGGCACTTAGTGCACTTAAAACTTGTTTAGAGGGTAGATCTCATGTTAACTGTTCTTACTACAAAAAACCGAAAACTAACAAAAGGGTCAGAAGTACTCTTTGGGAGATGTTGGCTGCATCTTTTATTTTGATCATGGTGATGGTACTGTGAGTATTTGCACATGTCCAGACTCATCAAATTGCACACATTAAATATGTGCAGCTCTTTGTATATCAATTATACCTCAAAAAAGCTGTCTAAAAAAAGGTATCCTATCTAATTAAAAAAAAAAAAAGAAACAAAAAAACCCCATAACTTTTTATTCATGACAGTTCCAATTGGCAAGTATTGATACTTTGATGGTCTCTCATGCACCAGACAATGTGATAGTCACTGGAAATATAAATATAGTGAAATACATGCTCATGTTTTCAAGCAGAGCATGTTCAGCATTTTTGTAAATGTTTCTAAATTTGAGTTAATGTTTAAACCAGCCTTTGAGTGATGACGGTTCCTTTGGGAGAGGAAATCAACTTGACAAAACACCTTATTGTTGAATTGTAGCCTCTTGTGTCTCTCCCCCTAGTCTCTCCAAGGTTTGTGTCCCAAGTTACACTGATCTCTCACAATGTTATCAAATATAGCACCCCCGTTTTTGCCCTTAGTGGGTTAAGTTTTGTTGGTTCAAAACCTCAGGAGCTCCCCGGGTAAAATGTGAAATGGCTTCTGTACACGGAGGGCAAGGAGAGATGGAAGAAAGAGGCAGATCACTCCACATTGGTAGGTGGCAGGTTTAATAAGCAAGGGAACTTAATATGAAGCTTGTCTTGGGCAGCAGCAAGATGAGTAGGTCTCCACACTCACCTGCCACCATCTTATAAGTTGATATAGAGGCCTTACCTAGGTTCAGTCACGTGTACCATCCGGATGGTCTCAACAACATGTTCTTTCAAGGCTGCGTCCATGAAAACAGCTCTCACTGTGGAAACAGTGGACAAAGTGTGCATTCCAAGGGCAGGGGAGGGGGTGAGGAGCCTCTGATTGCCTGGGTCCAGCCCTCGGCTCTACCTGTGGTCATGTCCTCTCGATAACCTCCCCCAGCAGTTTTACTTTACCTACAGTAAGACCATAGACTTTCACTTCTTACTTGTTCAGAGCCCCTTTATCATTCCCAATCTATTAACTAAACTGCTCAATACAGCCTACCTTTTCCTCCTTTTTTCTCCTATTATTCACTCAGCTATCTAAGAACTGTTACATCTTGGCCTCCTCTTTTTTGTTCATAAAACTAGCTGTTTGTTGTCTGATGGAAAACTAGCTGTTTCTGATATCATTATATCATAAATTAGGAAACCAAAGTTTTATTCACACCTTTTTTGAGAGGCCTTAGAACATTGTTTAATTTACAAGTTCTCATTGTAATTTTTCTTTATTCGCTTAATAAGCATGCACAATTTTTATGGCTAATGAGTGCGTAGTGTTTCTACTATGTGAAACTTTACCTTATAGTTTGTTGACCTATTAATGGTGATTTTACTTCATTGCTTTTGCTCAAAATTATTCTCTTCACTGCTGATGATATAATACCAACCATGTTAATTTTCCAAGCCACTACTCTTTCCCAGGATCCTACAACTGTGCCACATGACAGATGTGTTGCCTGGGGTGGTAACACCAATTATAAATGGAATATTGGACACTGCAGTTTGGCCTGTAGTGTGATTTTTCTGTAACTCAAATTCTGGTTGCCTACTGCCTGAAGGAAATGATCTTCTTGATGATTTGTTATGTCCCCACAAAGGTCAACACTGTGTGTGTGTGAGGAGTGGCTTATTTATTTATTATTTTATTCTTTTTTATATTATATAATGTGATTTGCAAAAAAGTGTACAACTTGATGATTTAATATCTCTATATATTGTGAAATGATTACCACTGTCAAGTAACCCATTCGTCACCTCACGTAGTTATCTTTTGTGTGTGTGTGTGTGTGTGTGTGTGTGTGTGTGTGTGTGTGTGTGTGTGTGTGTGTGATGAGACCACTTAAGATCTACTCTTAGTGGGAATTCCCTGGCGGTCCAGTGGTTAGGACTTCTGGGTTCAATCCCTGGTCAGGGAACTAAGACCCACAAGCTGTGCAGTGTGGCAAAAACAAACAAACAAAAACTACTCTCTTATAAAAATTCAAGTATACATACAACATTGTTAACTCTAGTCACCATGCTCTAGGTTAGCTCCCCAGAGCTTATTCATCCTATAACTGGAAATTTGTACCCTTTGACCGGCAGCTCCACATTTTCCCCACCCCACAGCCCCTGGTAACCACCATTCTAGTGTCTGGTTCCATGAGTTTGACTTTTTAGGTTCCACATATAAGTGAGATCATATACTATTTGTCTTTCTGTCAACACAGTTTTGATAGTGCTAATTATTGTCTGCTTTCCTTTCCACATGAGATGGACTCTGTCATAGTGCAGCACGTTATCGAACAGGCTTGAATGACAGAATCAGTCCTGTGTGAGAACATTTCCTTGGGAGATAGGAAACTTGGCTTTTAGTGCACATTTTACTATAACTGAGCTGGGTGACCATAGATAAGTGGCTAAACTCTGGGTTTCATTTTTTATTTGTAAAGAGTAGAAGGTTTTGATCTTTAATATATTAGGGATTCAGACTTCTTCAAATTTTCAATATAGTTTTAGCTTTTAGAAAGAACTTTATTGAAATTAGTATGTAAACATAATAGGAATCCAAGATAAAATCTGCCTACATTCTCATTTAGTCTTTGGCTATTCACATATTCAATGAATACATACTTTCAGTTACATTATAAATGAAACTTCATATGTTACTTTTTCACTTGACATACATTACATATTTTTCCAAAAAATGACTTTTTTTTTCTGTTTGACACACATTTTTCCTCCATCTTTCCTCTCACCACCATTCCACCGTCCCCATCCCACTTAGGTAATATGTGTCCTTCCACCTTTTTCTCCATAACTCATTTGATTGTATAAAATATAAACATACATGTAGGGGTGAAATAGCATTTTGTTCATGGTTTCCTTTGCTGTACAGAAGCTTTTTAGTTTGATGTAGTCCTACTTGTTTATTTTTGCTTTTGTTGCCTTTGTTTTTGGTGTCAAATTAACAAAACAAAACAAAACAAAAACACCTGCCAAGACTGATGTAAAGGAGCTGACTTTGTATATTTTCTTCTAGGAATTTTATGGTTTCAGGTCTTGCCTTCAAGACCTTAATCCATTTTGAGTTTATTTTTGTATATGGTGTAAGATAGTGGTCCATTTTCATTCTTTTGCATGTCCAGTTTTCCCAACACCATTTATCGAGGACACTATCCTTGAAAATTAGTTGACCATATATGTGTGGGTTTATTTCAGGGCTCTGTTCTGTTCCATTGATCTTGTATCTGTTTTTCTTCCAGTACCATACTTTTTTTTTTTTTTTTTTTTTTGTTATTACCGGGGCACGAACCCGTGTCCCCTGCATCGGCAGGCAGACTCTCAACCACTGTGCCACCAGGGAAGCCCTACCATACTTTTTTGATTACTATAACTTTGTAATATAGTTTTAGATCAGGAAGTGTGATGCCTCCAACTTTGTACTTCTTTTTTTTTTTTTTTTTAACATCTTTATTGGGGTATAATTGCTTTACAATGGTGTGTTAGTTTCTGCTTTATAACAAAGTGAATCAGCTATACATATACATATGCTCCCATGTGTCTTCCCTCTTGCATCTCCCTCCCTCCCACTCTCCCCATCCCACCCCTCCAGGCTGTCCCAAAGCTAATATCCATTAGAAAAATTTTTTCTATTTCTGTGAAAAATGCCATTGAAATTTTGATAGGGATTGCATTGAATCTGTAGATTATTTGGGTAGTATGCACATTTTAACAATATTAATTCTTCTAATCCATCAGCATGAAATATCTTTCCATATATATGTGTTTTCTTCAAAGTCTTTTATTAATGTCTTATAGTTTTCAGTGTAGAGGTTTTTCACATCCTTTGTTAAATTTATTTCTAAGTATTTTATTATTTTTGATGCAATTGTAAATGAGATTAAAAAATATTTTTCTTTCTGATAATCCATTATTAGTGTATAGAAATGCAACAGATTTTTTGTATTAATTTTGTATCCTACAACTTTATTGAATTTGTTTATTAATTCTAACCGTTTTTTTGGTGGAGTCATTAGGGTTTGCTATATATAATATGTCATTTGAAAATAGAGACAGTTTTACTTCTTCCTTTCTGATTTGTATGCCTTTCCTTTCTTTTTCTTTCCTAATTGCTCTGTCTAGGAATTCCAGTAGTATGTTGAATAAAAGTGGCAAGAGTGGCCATTCTTGACCTTAGAGGAAGAGCTTTCAGCTTTTCACCTTTGTTTTGTTTTCAGCAAGTAATTAGGTTTATTTTTTTCAGGTTTCTATTGACTTTATTTAAAAATTTTTTTATTTTATATTGGAGCATAGTTGATTAAAAATGTTGTGTTAGTTTCAGGTGTACAGCAAAGTGATTCAGTTATACATAAACATGTATCTGTTCTTTTTCAAATTCTTTTCCCATTTAGGTTCCCTGTGCAGTGTTCCCTGTGTTATACAGTAGGTTCTTATTGGTTATCTATTTTAAATATACCAGTTTTTCACCTTTGGGTATAATGTTAGCTGTGGGCTTGTCATATATGGTCTTTATTATGTTGAGGTACGTTCTCTCTGTACCCATTTTGTTTAGAGTTTTACCATGAATGGATGTTGAATTTTGTCAGATGCTTTTTCTGAATCTATTGAGATAATCACATATGACTTTTGTCCTTCATTTTGTTAGTGTGGTTTATCTCATTGATTGATTTGCAGATACTGAACCATCCTTGTATCCATGGAATAAATCCTTTGATCATGATGTATGACCCTTTTAATATATTGTTTAATTCAGTTTGCTAATATTTTGTTGAGGATATTTACATATATGTTCATCAAGGATATTGGCCTGTAATTTTCTTTTCTTGTAATGTTCTTATCTTGTTTTGATATAAGGGTAATGCTGGTCTGGTAAAATGAGTTTGGAAGTATTTCTTCATCTTCTGTTTTTTGGAAGAGTTTGAGAAGGATTGGTATTAATTTTTCTTTAATGCTTGGTAGAAGCTACCTAGTCCTGGACTATTGTTTGTTGGGAGGTTTTTAATTACTGATTCAATCTCCTTACTAAAATTGGTCATTTCAGATTTTCTATTTCTTCCTAATCCAGTAGTGGTCAGTTGTATGTTTCTAGGAACTTATCCATTTCTTCTAGGCTGTTTAATTTGTTGGCATATAACTGTTCATCATTTAAGTGTAGTTTCAATCAAAGCCAACAGATTTCTTTTTCCTAATTGGACTAAAATTTAATCTTTAGTAATCAATATGGAAAAATTGCATAAATAAGGGACTTCTGCTCAACTAGCTGTTAAAGCTTATGTATGGCAGAAATAAATACTTGGGTGTAGATAAAACTTGAGAGAGAGTAAAAGTGTACTAATTTCCTCATTTTCCAGAAAGGTTAAGGTCAAAGGGCTAACTAAACATTTACTCTGGAAACTTAATCAGGAAGAAAGTTAAATGTTAGAATTGTATAGTGGTAAATCCAAGATTAAAAAAATACCAAAGAGAAAGGTATAATTTACAATAAATACATAACTGATATACAATTGTATATGACTAATAACATAGTACTAATATTTAAAGACAAGTAAAGGACAAATCCAATTAAAATATTGGCAAAAATTTGATCACTTTGTAACAGATCATAGTAAGAATGGCCATTAAACACACAAAATTTAAATTAAAATCACAACAAGGTACCATTCATACCCTCTAGAATGGCTATAATCAAAAAGTCTAACAACATCAAATACTGGAGAGGATGTATACTATGTGAAGTCTCATACATTTCTAGTGGCAGTGTAAAATGGTATAATCACTTTTGAAATATTTTGGCAGATTCTAACAAAGTTAAACATATACATTCACTATTCCTTAGCAATTCCACTTATACATTTTCCAAAGAGAAATGAAAACTATGTCCAACAAAATGTACAAGAAAGTTTAGAACAGCCTTATTTATAGTAGCCAACAAGTGTAGTTGTAGTATATTTATAGAGTATTACTCAGAAATAAAAACCAAAAATCCATGCAACGACATGGATGAATCTCAAAAACAGTTGTTATGCAAAAGAAGACAGATGTTAAAATATACATACTATAAGATTATATTTATATGAAATCCAAGAATAGATAAAAATGATCTGTAGTGAAAGTAGTTGCCTGGGGCTGGGGATGGGAGTGGGAATGGGTAAGAGAGGAACTGAATTGAAAGGAGCACGAAAGAACTTTCTGGAGTGTTGGAAATGTGTATAAAATTGTGATGGAAGTCCTAGTCCCAGCAATCAGAGACGAAAAAGAAATTGTATTTCTAATACAAATTAGAAAAGAAGAAGTAAAACTGCCACTGTTTGCAGATGACATGATACTATACATAGAGAATCCTAAAGATGCCATCAGAAAACTACTAGAGCTAATCCATGAATATGGTAAAGTTGCAGGATACAAAATTAATGCACAGAAATCTCTTGCATTCCTATACACTAATGGTGAAAAATCTGAAAGAGAAATTAAGGAAACACTCCCATTTACCATTGCAACAAAAAGAATAAAATACCTAGGAACAAACCTACCTAGGGAGACAAAAGACCTGTATGCAGAAAACTATGACACTGATGAAAGAAATTAAAGATGATACAAACAGATGGAGAGATATACCATGTTCTTGGATTGGAAGAATCAATATTGTGAAAATGACTCTACTACCCAAAGCAATCTACAGATTCAATGCAATCCCTATCAAATTACCAATGGCATTTTTTACAAAACTAGAACAAAAACTCTTAAAATTTTTGTATGGAGACACAAAAGACCCCGAATAGCCAAAGCAGTGTTGAGGGAAAAAATCGGAGCTGGAGGAATCAGACTCCCTGATTTCAGACTATACTACAAAGCTACAGTAATCAAGACAATATGGTACTGGCACAAAAACAGAAATATAGATCAATGGAACAGGATAGAAAGCCCAGAGATAAATCCATGCACCTCTGGTCAACTAACCTATAACAAAGGAGGCAAGGATATACAATGGAGAAAAGACAGTCTCTTCAATAAGTGGTGCTGGGAAAACTGGACAGCTACACGTAAAAGAATGAAATTAGAACACTCCCTAACACCATACACAAAAATAAACTCAAAATGGATTAGAGACCTAAATGTAAGACCAGACACTATAAAACTCTTAGAGGAAAACATAGGGAGAACACTCTTTGACATAAATCACAGCAAGATCTTTTTTGATCCATCTCCTAGAGTAATGGAAATAAAAATAAACAAATGGGATCTAATGAAACTTAAAAGCTTTTGCAAAGCAAAGGAAACTACAAACAAGACGAAAAGACCACCCTCAGAATGGGAGAAAATATTTGCAAATGAATCAACGGACAAAGGATTAGTCTCCAAAATATATAAGCAGCTTAATGCACCTCAATATTAAAAAAACAAACAACCCAATCCAAAAATGTGCAGAAGATCTAAATAGACATTTCTCTAAAGAAGACATGCAGATGGCCAAGAAGCAAATGAAAAGCTGCTCAACATATCACTAATTATTAGAGAAATGCAAATCAAAACTACAGTGAGGTATCACCTCACACTGGTTAGAATGGGCATCATCAGAAACTCTACAAACAACAAATGGTGATGAGGGTATGGAGAAAAGGGAACCCTCTTGCACTGTTGGTGGGATTGTAAATTGATACAGCCACTATGGAGAACAGTATGGAGGTTCCTTAAAAAACTAAAAATAGAACTACCATATGACCCAGCAATCCCACTACTGGGCATATACCCTGAGAACACCATAATTCAAAAAGACACATGCACCCCAATGTTCATTGCAGCACTATTTACAATAGCCAGCTCATGGAGGCCACCTAAATGCCCCTTGACAGATGAATGGATAAAGAAGATGTGGTACATATATACAAAGGAATATTACTCAGCCATAAAAAGGAACAAAATTGGGTCGTTTGTAGAGACATGGATGGATAAGAGACTGTCATACAGAGTGAAGTATGTCAGAAAGAGAAAAACAAATATTGTATATTAATGCATGTATGTGGAACCTAGAAATATGGTGCAAATGAACCAGTTTGCAGGGCAGAAACTGAGACACAGATGTAGAGAACAAACATGTGGACATCAAGGGGGGAAAGTGGCAGGGGCTGGGGTGGTGGTGTGATGAACTGGGAGATTGGGATTGACATATATACACTAATATGTATAAAATGGATAGCTAATAAGAACCTGCTGTATAAAACACAGAGATATTGTATACCTTTCATACATTTTCTCCTGGTGGCAACGTCTGTCATAACTGCAGTGCAATATCCCAAGCAGGAAATTGACATTGATATAGTCCACCTACTTTATGCAGATCTCACTGGGTTTACATATACTCATTTATTTGTGTATTTTGTTTTATGCAGTTTTATTACATGTTGATGCACGTGACCACCACCATAGCTAAGATATAGAACGGTTTCAGTACAGGAATCCCTCCTGCTACACTTTTATGGCCACAACCACTTCCCTCTCCTCTCTTGCCTCCCATGCTCCCCCAATAACTGGCAACCACTAATCTGTTCTCCATTTCTATAATCATTATATGTCTCTTAAAAGAATTAACTGTGCTTTGATTCTAATTATTAATTGGAGGTCTATAAATACCTACAATAAATTCATGTCGTTGAAATGAAAGAGAAAGAATGAATAATAGGTGTGCAGGATGACAGCTCTATGTGATCACGTTCCTAATGCTGTCATCTTAACTGTTACTGAGCCATGGTATAGATAGACACATTTTATTCTTTAAAGAAATTTTTTTTATTAAAATTAAAAAAAAATTTTTGTATTGTAGTTGATTTACAATGTTGTGTTAGTTTCAGGTGTACAGAAGATTCTTTTCCCATATAGGTTAATACTGAATATTGAGTAGAGTTCCCTGTTCTATACAGCAGGTCCTTGTTGATTATTTTATATATAATAGTGTGTATATGTTAATCCCAACCTCCTAATTTATCCCTCCCCACCACTTTCCCCTTTGGTAACGATAAGTTTGTTTTCTATGTCTGTGAGTCTGTTTCTGTTTTATAAATAAATTCATTTAGATACATTTTATTCTTAAACTGCTTTTGATTTGCTTCTCATATGAACAGGGTCATGGGGAATTTTATACAGCCAAATGTGCAACATGGCCTGGTCTTCAGATTTAGTTCTGGGTTAGAGGTCAGTTTGTGAAAGGATTATAAAACTTGAGAAGTATGGACACTTTTGTGGTTTTTATGGTATTTATGCTTGTATTTTATACATATTGCTTGTTTTTCTTTGAATTAAAAAAAGGACAAATTGGGGGAACACTTCCATAGCTGGTGATTGAATTAAAGGTGGGTGGTTCAATAATATTTTCCCCCAAACTATCAGTTTATTATGGCAGATTCCTGTCTCTATTCTAACTGAATATTACAGACAATACATTCTAAATAATTAAAAACATGTTTCATTTTCAAACTTCCTTTACAATATAAAAACTTCGGCCACTCTCAAGGGAATCATACTCTTGAGAGTGACAGCAGCATTTAAGAATGTAAAATAAAACATTAATAGGTATATATGAACTCTTTTGAGGCCTGTGTGAAAACATGGATTAGAGAGTTAATAAAATGGATTTATTATTTGGCAATCAATTCTAGAGTATACGAGAAACCCTAAATTACAAGCAAAATACTTTATATTAGGCCAGCTCATCCTTCTCATGGACTATGGAAAATAGAATGTCGCCTCCAAGGGAATTCATTCTCTTTAAACATATTCTTTTTTAAAATTTATGTCCTATGAGCTGATTATCAGCCTTGCTCTGAGGGTCAGCAGCTGTCCAGATCCCATTCCTCAGCAGAATTCAATAAACATATTCTTTTAATCTTTTCCAAATTACAGTCTAATTTGATATATGAATGTTATAGTAACTTTCTAAGAGGACTTTTAAACATTAAAGAAACTTCAATTTATGAGAAATGTTTTTGCAAAATTATAAAATAATCATATTTGAACAATTCTCACTTACCTTTGTTTTTTACAACCACCTTGTGGCAAATCTTCATTTACTAGAATGAGGTAATGCTTTTACATATTGTGTTTTTAAAAATTAGGACAACATAATTCTTTTTTGAAAAATTAACTTTTGAGATAATTGTAGATTCACATGCAGTTGTAAAAAAAAATGCAAAGAGAACTGTATATCCTTTACCCAGGTTCCCCCAGGATAACATCTTATAAAGCTATAGCACAATACACAGCCAGCACGTTAACATTGATACCGTCAAGATACAGCACATTTCCATCCCCACAAGGATCCTTCCTGTTGCCTTTTTATAGCCACACCCACCTCCTTTCCACTCCTCACTCCTCGTCAACCCCTGGCAACCGCTAATCTGTTCTCCATTTCTATAATTTAATATATCTGCTCTTTTTTTTCTTTGTCTGCTTGCTAGAAGTTTATCAACTTTATTGCCTTCTCAAAGAACCAGCTCTTTGTTCCATTGATAATCTATATTGTTTTGCTGTTTCAATTTCACTGATTTCTGTTTTTATCTTTATTGTGTCCTTCCTTTTATTTTCTTTGGTTTTATTTTATTCTTGAGGTGGGAGATTATGTTGTTGATATATGACTTTTCTTCTTTTGTAATATAGATATTTAGTGCTATAAATTTCTCTCAGCATTGCTTTATCTGTGTCCTATACATTTTGATATGTTGTATTTTCATTTCTTTTCAGTTCAATGCATTTAAAAAAAATTTCCCTTAAGCCTTTCTTTTTGACCCAAGGATTATTTAAAAGTGTGTTTAGTTTCCAATGTTTGGAGATTTTCCTAGTATTTTTCTCTTATTGATTTCTAGTTTGATTCCACTGTGGGCTGAGATCACATTCTTTATGATTTCAGTTCTAAACTTGTTGAGATCTGTTTTATGGCCCAGGATATGGTCTACTTTGGTATCTATTCTGTGAGCTCTTGGAAGGAATGTGTATTCTGCATTGTCGAGTGAAGTGTTCTATAAACGTTTATTAGATCCTCTTGGTTGAGTTGTATCTTTGTTGATCTTCTGTCTAGTTCTATCAGTTGAGAGAGGAGTATTGAAGTTTCCAACTATAATTGTGGAATTGTCTGTTACTTCTGTCACTTCTATCAGTTTTTGCTTCACATGTTTTTCTCTTTTTTGATGTATACGCATTTAGGATAGCTATGTCTTGGGGGAATGACCCTTTTATTATTATATAATGTCCCTCTTGGTCTCTGGTAGTTTGCTCAGAAGTCAACTATCTGGTATTACTATAACTGAGGAAATGGGGGCATCTCTTTGTTACCGCTCAGTGGAGGTAGAAGTTGAGGTTCCCCAGCCAGCATCTGTTGCACTCAAGTTGGAGAGTTCCTTGTTACTGCTGGGTGGGGGTGTGAATTCTGCTCCCCATGTGGTCTTCACCAACACCACAGTGGGGTAGCCTCATTGTTACTAGACTGACTCTCCACTAGGTCTTCTCTGACACCACCCCAGTGCAGGGGATGTAGGGGCATCTTGTTACTGCCAGCTCTGGGTGAAAGTCTAGGATCCCCATATAATCTCCACTGATACCAGGGATGTGAAGGGCCTTGTTACAGACCACTGTGGGTAGGAGTACCGACCCTCTACTTTGCTCTGAAACCACTCTGGGGAGGGTGTAGGGACCCCTCCTTACAGCTTGGCAAGGATGGAAGTCTAGGCTCTCCACTTGGCCTTGGTAGGTATGGGTTGGGGTAGGACTGCAGTTTTTCTGTGGTGTTTGGCTTGGATTAGGCTGTTATTGTCTAAAAGTTTTCTGTCTTGTCAGGCTGCCCCTTTCCTTTCTTTGCTATAGAGAGCAGGGTTTTCTTGAGGTCTGTTTGTTTTTTTTGGCCAGCACTTGTTGATATTTCAGAGTTGCCCACTTTCTCCAACTCCAAGTTGGGAATATATGAGATAAAAAGAAAACCCAGAGAATTTACCACAGTATTGTTCTTCAGGATCTGAGGTCTTTAGCTGGTCTATATTTTGCTCTCCACTTTTCAGATTCATCTTATGTTCATTTTATATATAATGTCCAGAGTTTTTAGTTGTACTCATTGGGAGGAATAGAAGGAAATGCATATACTCCATCAATGCCAGAAGTAGAAATTCCAGAATGCTTCTTTTTGTATACTACATCTAATTTATGGATTCATGGTTGTTTGAAAATGGAACATATGTGAATATTGTAATTATGAAGATTCACATGTACTGGCAGTAACAATTAATATATATAAGGATAGCTACGTACTTTTAATAAAATATACATGATCAAATTACGGCTTCTTTTAGCCGTCAAATATGTGACAGATTGAAATTTAACATTTACTTTCAAATTGTAAATGATCACTTGCCCAGGAAAAATTGCTAACATCTGTTTTTCTAAATGTACCACTTTGTTTTGGATGCAATTGTTGCTTTTGGAGTAATAGTCATTGAATATGAAGACTGTTCTTCTCTTTTAAGTACACTGTGATTTTAATGTCCCTCTATGGTAAAGAACACTTGTTTCTGTAACAAAGGCCGAAGAGAAAACAATATAAAGGAAACATTTTCTTACTCTCATTTGAAATGACTAAAAATCAATTTAACAGGTCATCAATTAGCACACGCTAATCAAACTTGCTCCTGGTTGAACTGGCCACATTTTTTAGAACAAAATTATCTTTAGAAGCTGTAGTTTATTTGATGATTACGTGCCTGAAAAGGTTATCCCAGTAAAAAGGCTACATCTGCACAAAAGGAAACAAAAATGAATTTGTTCAGGTAAAAATGGTACAAGGGGTGATTTGAAATGTTCATGTTTAATATTTGAGGTCAGATTTCTCTGAATCAAATTTATAGTTCTGAAACTTGGTCACAGATTACCCAGTGTTCTCTGGGATTGAAGTAAAATAAAGTAACTATTGAACTGAAAAAACAGCCAGAAAAAATTAAAATAAAATAAAAATAAAGCCAACCAATTTGAATGGTGCCTGAGTGTTTCTAGATAATAGATGGGAAGAAGTCAGTTTTTCCTCCTGGCCCATTCACTTGGCTTGTCTCTTTCCATTTTGTTCTCCCTTTTTGATAAGTGAGATTTTTATGGCTCACTTTTAATGTAGCTGCTTTTAACTCAGAATCTGCATTGTGTTAGCCTGATACCTAAATTATGGTGTGTATTCCAATCCCCAAAATTAGTTTTATTTTCTCCTTTCACATTAAAATAAATATGGGCATTGAACTATGACTACTATCCAGAAATCTTTAAACTACATACCTTTTTACTGATCTACTCTTTGTATTAAAATACATTAGAAAATAATAAATTCATAATTTTCAGGAATAAGGCAATTTTTTGATGCTAAAACTAGTTCTTATGATAGATATTCTTTCTGTATCCTTCATTTCAGTTTAACCTGCCAGTCTATAATTTTATGTCATTTAAAATCATAATGATCAATAATCTCTAAGTGTACTTCCTATAGCTAGTAGTGTAAACATCTTTCTATTTCTAATGTTCAGTCCATAATGTCTTATTGCACAACATTAAAAGATTTGTTTTCCCACTTTCCTTAAAGAACAAATCTAGAGGATAATTTTATTTGCAGCCTGATATTAAAGATTTGGGGATGGCAAAGGATTGTATCATTGAGAGGCTATCAATTTAGGTAAATTGATAGGTTTTATTATCATATTTGATTAAAGAATCTCTAAGTCCCTAACAGAAAACAGAAATTCAAAGCTCTGGACCCTATTATTGTTAGCAAATCCACAGAAAACATAATTTTCAGTATTCTCTTTCTAGAAAACAGATGACCACCTGCAGAAAATTGTGATTGTTTAAAAATATCTTGCCATTTGTGACATCACAGATCTTGAGGGCATTATGCTAAATGAAATAAGTCAGAGAAAGATAAATACCTTTTGATTTTGCTCATATGTGGAAAATAAAAAGAAAAAAAGAACAAATCAAACCAAACAAAAACAAATACATGGCTACAAAGAACAGAGTAATGGTTATCAAGGGGAAGTGGCAGGGAGAGGGCAAAATGGATAAAGGGGATCAACTGGAGACTTCCCTGGTGGTGCAGTGTTCAAGAATCTGCCTGCCAATGCAGGGAACACATGTTCAATCCCTGGCCCAGGAAGATCCCACATGCCGTGGAGCAACTAAGCCCATGAACCACAACTACTGAGCCTGTGCTCTAGAGCCCGTGAGCCACAACTACTGAGCCTGTGCATGCACAACTACTGAAGCCTGCACACCCCAGAGCCTGTGCACCACAACTACTGAGCCCGCATGCCGCAACTACTGAAACTCACGCAACTCAGCGCCTGCGTGCCACAACTACTGAGCCTGTGCATGCACAACTACTGAAGCCTGCACACCCCAGAGCCTGTGCACCACAACTACTGAGCCCGCATGCCGCAACTACTGAAACTCACGCAACTCAGCGCCTGCGTGCCACAACTACTGAGCCCATGTGCCGCAACTACTGAAGCCAACATGCCTAGAGCCCATGCTCTGCAACAAGAGAAGCAACCACAATGAGAAGCCCGTGCACCACAACAAAGAGTAGCCCTCACTCACCACAACTAGAGAGAAAGCCCATGTGCAGCAACGAAGACCCAATACAGCCAAAAAAAAAAAAGGGATCAACTGTATGGTGACAGATGAAAAGTAAATTTTTGGTGGTGAACACATTGTAGGATATACAGAATTAGAAATATAATGTTGTACACATGAAACATATAATGTTATAAACCAATATTATCTCAATAAAAATTTTTATATTACCTCAATAAAAATTTTTTTTAAAGAAAGAAAAAATATATTTATAGATATTTTGATACCTTTCTTTAAGAGGTAGAGATTAATTCCTCTCCCCTGGAATGAAAGTTGGTGACTTGCTTTTAACCAGTAGAATCTGATGGGACTGACTGTAAGTGATATCTGAGACTGGATCATAAAAGGCATCGAAGCTTTCTCCTTTCTTTCTCTCTAGAATCACTTACTCTGTAGGAAGCCAGTTGTCATGTTGTAGACACTCAAGCACTCAAATGGAGAGAAGCATCAGCTACTGAGGAACTGAGGCCCCCTGACAATAGCCATGTGAGTGTGCCATCTTGGAAGTGGATCCTTCAGTCCTAGTCAAGTCTTTAGTTAACAGCATCTATAGGTAAATTCTTGACTGAAACCTCATAAGAGACTCTAAGCTAGAAGCACCCAGCTAATCCTCTCCTAAACTGTGAGATAAACAATGTTTGGTGTTTTATGCCTCACAGTTTTGGGTTAATTTGTTACACAGCTATAGATGACAAATACAGATTTTTCCCTCCTTAAAATTCTGTCCCTCTGGAATCACTCTTGGTACCAAATGAATTGTACCATGTTAGATGGAAGCATGACTTTGTTATTGAGTTTTCTGGAAATTGTGTGGTTTAAAGAGCTGTATATGGGTGCCAAGTTGACAGATGTGGATTTCGGTGGCTTTGTAATGTCAACTTGGCTATGTTTAACTGTATTACCCAGAATTCCCTTCCCTTCATATTTTTGGCTAAGATGAGCCACAAGAGACATTTTTTCATGAGTGTTTGAGGGCAAAGGTGAAGCAGCAGCTATTTTGTTTTTTACACTCAGATAGTCAAAGCAGGCACTTCTGTATCTCATGGACATTGTTGCTTGTCTGCTGGCTGATCTCATGGGAGAGGGATAGCAGCCAGGCCTGCAGCTATGTCATCTTTCCCTGGGTCCTCCTTTAACTTACCTGATTCCTTGGCCAAGTATGTATTTAGGTCCATGATGAGAGTGCCGGCTTCTTCTGCTGGGCACCCCCATCATGAAGGTTGGAGGCACCAAGAATTCACATGGATTCCAGTGTGTCCTCATGGTTTCTAGCTCATGCTGATGGTTCCAGCTTGTTTTCACTCTCCTTCTCTTTACACTCATCTTCTCTTTTTGACTCCTGACCTACAGATTTCTAGCTTCAGCATCAGACAAAAATATTAGCCTTCTGGAGACTGTTAAACCAGCTCCCACAACTGTATAGGTCAAATCTCTGTAACACATACTTTATTCTATTTCTAGCTTTATTTCTATTTCTACCTCCATCTTTTTATCTATAATCTATTTCAATCTCTTAATAGTTCTGCTCCTCTGAATGAACCTTGACTAATAGCGTGATCTTCATCATCAACTTGTACCTTCAAATATGTTTGTTCTCAAACCCATTAAAGTAAGTATAAGAATCAGGGGTTCCTGTGAAACATGAAAATTACCAGTCTCTACCTCCAGAAAAAAGTTCTGATTCACTGGGTGGATGTGCAGCCTAAGAATCTACATTTTACATAGGCATCAGATTCAGGTGGTCCAAGCACCATACTTTGAACACATGCTTATGAATGTTTTATCATATTTAAAAGATATTTCTTTGAAATTGAAGTTTTCCAATAATAGAATTTCTTTTTAATGCTAGTAGTGTTAAAACCAAATCTAGGTGAATTCATCCAACAAACATTTATTATTCATGTGTTATATGTTAGAAACATGCTCCAGGGTGGGAAAATGTATGACGGTATCTAGTGAAAGATACCCAGTAGAAAGAAGCATTGTGTTGGAGTCCTATAAAACGTTGTTATACATCTTTCTATTCCTATTGATAGTGATTTTTTCTGACAATGCTTTAAAAAGCCCTGTGGTTTTTCAGAGCAAGTTCAGGTATAAAGGAAGGTACAGATTAGTGAGACAGTGTGATTCTGCAGTTGCCTTTTCCTAGATTTCAGCCAGGGAAGTTCTGTTATTTTACACACACACACACACACACACGAGGTTTTCTCATGAGGTGTTTTATTTGGAGAAAATGTACTACATAAAAATAATTGAAAATGAAAATCTTTACTATAAAATATTAAGCATATTATTTTTCACATTAAAAAGTATTTAACAAATATTGATTAAATGGATAATGGATATGTTGATGCATTTTACCATTATAGAGTCACAGTATTAATGCAAAAAAGACAAACCATAGCTAACATCATATGCAGTGATGAAGTGTTGAAAGTTTTCCCTCTAACAGGAACAAGACAAAAGTGCCCACTCTCACCATTCCTATTCAACATAGTACTGGAAGTCCTAGCCAGAGCAATTAGTTAAGAAAAAGAAATAAAAGGCATCTAACTCAGAAAGGAAGAAGTAAAATTGTCTCTAATGGAACATGCTATGATCATGTATTTAGAGAACCCTAAAGATGCTATCAAAACTAATAAATGAGTTCAGTAAAGTTTCAGAATACAAAATCAACATACAAAAATCAGTTGTGTTTGTATGCGCTAACAGCAAACTTCTGAAAAAGAAATAAGGAAAACAGTTCCACTTACAGTAGAATAAAAGATAATGAATAAATTTAACCAAAATGGGTAAATATCTGTACACTGAAAATTCCAAGACATTGATGAAATAAACTGAAGAAAACAGAAATTAAGGGGAAGATATCCCATGTCCATGGATCAGAAAAATTAATATAGTTAAAATGTCCATACTACAAAACGCCATCTAGAGATTCAGTGAAATCCTTATAAAAATTACAATGACATTTTTTTTACAGAAATAGAACAAATAATCTTTAAATTCATGTGAAATCACAAAAGTCTCTGAAGAGCCAAAGCAATCCGGAGAAAGAAGAGCAAAGCTAGAAGCATCACAATTCCTGATTTCAAACTTTATTACAAAACTATAGTAATCAAAACTGCACAGTTCTGGCATAAAAACACACATAGACTAATGGAAAAGAATCAGGAGCCCAGAAATAAACTCATGCATACATGGTCAACTAATCTTTCACAAGAGAGCCATGAATACCTACTGGAGAAAGGACAGTCTCTTCAATAAATGGTTTTAGGAAAACTGGGTAGTCACATACAAATGAATGAAATTGGACCCCTATTTTATACCACTCACAAAAATTAACTCAAAATGGATTGAAGACTTAAATGTAAGTCTCAAAACTGTAAACCCACCCAAAGAAAACAGGGGAAAAGCTTCTTGACATTGGTCTTGGCAATGATTTTTTTGGATATGACACCAAAAACACAAGCAACAAAAGCAAAAATAAACAATTGAGACTACCTCAATCTAAAAAGCGTCTGCACATCAAAAGAGACAATCAGCAAAATTAGAAGGCAACCTGTGGAATGGGAGAAAATATTTGCAAACCATCTATCTAATAAAGGGTTAATATCCAAAATATATAAGGAACTCATACAACTCAACAGCAAAAATTAACAATCCAATTAAAAAATGGGAAAAGGACTTGGATAGATATTTTTCCAAGGAAGACATACAGATGGTCAATAGATACATCACTAATCATCAGGAAAGTGTAACTCAAAACCACAGTGAGATATCACCTCATATTTGTTAGAATAACTATCATCAAAAAGACGAGACAACAGGTGTTGGCAAGGATGTGAAGAAAAGGGAACCCTTGTGCACTGTTGGTGGGAATGTAAATTGGTACAGCCACTCTGGAAAAAAGTATGGAGTTTCCCCAAAAATTAAAAATACAACTACCATATTATCCAGCAACCTCACTTCTGGATAATATCCAAAGGAAATGAAATCACTATCTCAGAGTTTAGATATCTGTACCCTCTTGTTTATTGCAGCATTGTTTACAATTGCCAAGACATGGAAACAACCTAAGTGTCCATGGATGGATGAATGGATAAAGAAAATGTGACACACACACACACACTCACACACACACACACACACAGAGGAATATTATTCATCTGTAAAGAAGAAGGAAATCCTGCCTTTTGTGCAACATGGATTGACTTTGAGCACATTAGGCTAAGTGAAATAAGTCAGACAGAGAAAGACAAATACTGTATGTTCTCACTTGTTTGGAACCTAAAAAGGCTGAACTCATAGAAATAAGAGAGTAGAGTGGTGGCTGCCAGGGTCTGGGAGGTGGGGGAAATAGGGAGACGTTGGTCAAAGCATTCAGACTTCTAGCTATAGGATGACTAAGTTCTGGGGATTTAGTGTATAACATGGTAACTATAATTAACAGTACTTTATTATATACTTGAAAGTTAAGAGAGTAGATCTAAAATATTATCATCACACACACACACACAAAAGGTAATTATGTGGGGAAGGAGGTGTTAACTAACTTTATTGTGGTAGTCATTTCACAATATATAAATGTATCAGGTCATTACATAGTACACCTTAAACTCACTTATGTTATCTGTCAATAATATCTCAATAGCAAAAAGTTAACTAGAGACCATTTGGTGTAACCCTCTTATTTCATAGATGAGTAAACCAAAGCCCCAAAACATGGAATGATTTGTTTCATTGGTAAATTTTCAGTAGAGCTAAGCATAGTCTTCTAGTACATTTCTCCTTTCTATGTGCCATAACTGACATATTGTAAGAGGATTAATAAATATTGGTCTTTGTAACATTTCAGGAAATTTTCAATGTTTATTATTTTTTTTGATTATATTATATCTATTAGACTTACCTAATTAAATTAAAAATTTCTGGAGTTTTTTAACTTTTAACAAAGGGGATTTTTTTTCTTTAGGCTAATCAGGGTAAAAGTATGATTATTCTAAAATCTTATACATTGATGGATTTTTGAATTTTGATTCAGATAAAGAACTATTTCAGATAGCTTCACATCAAAACTAATTTTTAATTATATTAGAAGGTGAAATAATGAAAGATTGTATCGTGGCTTTAAAAAAAAGTAACAGGCATGTTTTTCTCTGTTTGTATTTTGTTCATGCCTACAGCTGGATTCTGATGGCACCGTTACTATAGAAGAGCAGATTGTCCTTGTGCTGAAAGCTAAAGTGCAGTGTGAACTCAACATCACAGCCCAGCTCCAGGAAGGAGGTAAAGATGCTGAGAACACTGGTCTTCACAAAAAATGCAAATTTCCTCCTTAGTGAGTATTAGGGAATTCCTCATCAATCATTCCATGTTTCCATGTGGAGAGCTGTGTAGCAGAATAACGCTCTTTTCATCTCTTTAACCTACCAGCTCTTCGCTCCCTGTGGATGAGTGACTTGCCTGGTTTGTGAGTTTGAGAATGACCGGGCACGTGCACATCAGCGTCTCCCTCAGACCTGTCTTTGGGATCTGTCTGTCTGCAGAGAGCATGCATATTGTTTTGCCCTTGACTGTGCAGTAAGCTTGGAGGAGCAGGCTCTGTACTTGTGGGTATCACCTGCAGTTTTAGGTAGTATGTAAAATTCAAAGGAGCCAATAAGCAAGCCCGTTGATAGACCATGTTCTAGACCATGTTCATAGAACATGTTCTCCAAAAAACTTTCTGCTTAATAAAATGATTATTTTATCTTCATCAGCCTGATTCCTTATGTAATTCTCAGTTAGTTCCAAGTTCAAGTGGGAAACTACAAAAACAAAACTACAAAGCTGCAGATGAGCTTGTGGTAGTGTTGGTACTCTTGTGTGCCTCTACCGTTGCAGCTGCACAGGGACCTGTGGCTTGTGTTCCTTGGGGTCTGATGGTCACTCACAGTCCTAAATGGAGCCACTGAGTAAAGTCATTTATTGAATTGGAGTAGTGGGAAGATTATAATGTTTTATATAGTGAAATGCCTTGATAGTTGAATATATTCAAAGACATTTTTTAAAAAGAGGGAGGTGCTACTTACTGAACTCTTTAAATTCCCAACAATCTGAATGAAGTAGATAATGTCCTTAAAGCTATGCTTTAAAAAAAATTTGTGATTGATTTCTCAGTTGGTTATGATCAGAGAATGTGGTCTGCATGATACTGATTTTTAAAAGTGTGTTGAGACTTAATGTCTTATATTGGGGTCAGTTTTGATAAATATCCTATATGGTCTTTAAGAGACTGTGTACTGTCCAGTTTCTGAGTACAGTGTTTTATAGTGTCCACTAGGTTAAGCTTATTGGATGTGTGGTTCATGTATTCTGTGTCTATGATTTTTCATCTATTTGACCTATTCTTTCCTGATATATATATATCTTAAAACATCCCACTCTGAGGATGAATTTTCTTGCTTCATATATTTTGAAAATATGATATTGAGTATATACAAGTTTAAAAATGTTATACTTCCTAGTAAATCAAACATTCCATTGATATGAAGCAGACTTCTTTATTTCTAGTTTACTTTTGTTTTAAATATTAACTAATAAACATCCCAATCCAAAAATGGGCAGAAGACCTGAATAGACATTTCTCCAAAGAAGATATACAGATTGCCAACAAACACATGAAAGAATGCTCAACATCACTAATCATTAGAGAAATGAAGGACCTAGTGGCAGGACAGGAATAAAGACGCAGACGTTGAGAATGGACTTGAGGGCACGGGGGGGGGAAAGGTAAGCTGGGGGAAAGGGAGAGAGGGGCATGGGCCTATATATACTACCAAATGTAAAATAGATAGCTAGTGGGAAGCAGCTGCATAGCACAGGGAGATCAGCTCGGTGCTTTGTGTCCACCTAGAGGGGTGAGATAGGGAGGGTGGGAGGGAGACGCAAGAGGGAGGGGATATGGGGATATATGTATGTGTATAGCTGATTCAATTTCTTTATTTTTTATGTAAACACATACAGTGTATTGAGACCATTTGGGCAAGAATTAGTTTCACTCTACATATAATGGACAAAAGTGATCATTATTTCATTAGTCATTATTGATTCAATTTCTTATAAAGCAGAAACTAACACACAATTGTAAAGCAATTATACTCCAATAAAGCTGTTAAAAAATATTAACTAATATATAATATAAAATTATTATATTAAAATAATAATATTTAATAAACAACATTAGTTCTTTCTTCTTTGGTATTTGCCTTGCATATCTCTTCCCATCCTTAAAAAATCTTTAATTATGATACAATGCACAAAATATTAAATTAATCATACTAAATGTTTTTAGATGTACAGTTCAGTAGTGTTAAGTGTATTCACATTGTTGTGCAAACCAATCGCCAGAAAATTTTCATTTTGCAAAATTGACACTAAATCCATTAAACAGCAATTCCTTATCTTTTCCCATTCTTCTGTTAAACTTTTCTGTTTACTTATGTTTGGGGAGTATCTTTTATAAAGGAGACACAGGTGGACTTCTTGTTATTTATTCTGTTAGGCTTTGTCTATTAACTGAAGAGTTTAGCCAGTTACATTAATTATGATAATGAATATACAGTATTTGAATTTAATTTTACCATCTTATTTGGGCTTTAAATTTCACCAGCTCTTCCTGTGTGTCCCTTCTACTCCCTGCTTCCACCTTCTGTTGGCTTCTTTTGAATTGATTGGAACTTCTTTCCTTATTTTATCCTCCCTCCCCCTACTAGTTTGGAAGATATATGTTATATTTAATTCTTTAGTGATTAACCTAGAATTTTTTCATGTATATTTAAGAAAGTTTAATGTTATCAATAACTTCCCTCTCTCAAATAATGAAAACATTTTGAAATACTTTGCTTACAAATTATGTGCTATTATCATATAGTTTTTTTTTTTTTTGCGGTACGCGGGCCTCTCACTGTTGTGGCCTCTCCCGTTGCGGAGCAACAGGCTCCGGACGCGCAGGCTCAGTGGCCATGGCTCACGGGCCCAGCCGCTCCGCGGCATGTGGGATCCTCCCACACCGGGGCACGAACCCGTGTCCCCTGCATCGGCAGGCGGACTCTCAACCACTGCGCCACCAGGGAAGCCCTATCATATAGTTTTATCTTAATTGTATGTTTTTATAATTTTTCTTCTTCCTGAAATACATCTTTTTTAATAGTATTTTATTTATTTATTTTTTAACATCTTTATTAGAGTACAATTGCTTTATAAGGGTGTGTTAGCTTCTGCTTTATAACAAAGTGAATCAGTTATACATATACATATGTCTCCATATCTCTTCCCTCTTGCATCTTCCTCCCTCCCACTCTCGCTATCCCACCCCTCTAGGTGGTCACAAAGCACCGAGCTGATCTCCGTGTGCTATGTGGCTGCTTCCCACTAGCTATCTATTTTATGTTTGGTAGTGTAGTGTATATATGTCCATGCCACTCTCACACATTGTCCCAGCATTCCCTTCCCCCTCCCCGTATCCTCAAGTCCATTCTCTCGGGGGTCTGCATCTTTATTACTGTCTTGCCGCTAGGTTCTTCTGACAATTTTCTTTTTCTGTTTTTAGATTCCATATATATATGTTAACATATGGTTTTGTTTTTCTCTTTCTGACTTACTTCACTCAGTATGACAGTCTCTAGGTCCATCCACCTCACTACAAATAACTCAGTTTCATTCCTTGGTATGGCTGAGTAATATTCCATTGTATATATGTGCCACATCTCCTTTATCCTTTCATCTGTCAATGGACACTTAGGTTGCTTCCATGTCCCGGCTATTGTAAATAGAGCTGCAATGAACATTGTGGTACATGACTCTTTTTGGATTACAGTTTTCTCAGGGTATATGCCCAGTAGTGGGATTGCTGGGTCGTACAGTAGTTCTATTTTTAGTTTTTTAAGGAACCTCCATACTGTTCTCCATAGTGGCTGTATCAATTTACATTCCCACCAACAGTACAAGAGGGTTCCCTTTTCTCCACACCCCCTCCAGCATTTATTGTTTGTAGATTTTCTGATGATGGCCATTCTGACCAGTGTGAGATGATATCTCATTGTAGTTTTGATTTGCATTTCTCTAATGATTAATGATGTTGCACATTCTTTCATGTGTTTGTTGGCAATCTGTATATCTTCTTTGGAGAAATGTCTGTTTAGGTCTTCAGCCCATTTTTGGATTGGGTTGTTTGGTTTCTTTGATATTGAGCTGCATGAGTTGCTTGTATGTTTTTGAGATTAATCCTTTGTCAGTTGCTTCATTTGCAAATATTTTCTCCCATTCTGAGGGTTGTCTTTTCGTCTTGTTTATGGTTTCCTTTGCTGTGCAAAAGGTTTTAAGTTTCATTAGGTCCCGTTTGTTTATTTTTGTTTTTAGTCCATTTCTCTAGGAGGTGCGTCAGAAAGGATCTTGCTGTGATTTATATCATAGAGCATTCTGCCTGTGTTTTCCTCTAAGAGTTTGTTGGTGTCTGGCCTTACATTTAGGTCTTTAATCCATTTTGAGTTTATTTTTGTGTATGGTGTTAGGGAGTGTTCTAGTTTCATTCTTTTACATGTAGCTGTCCAGTTTTCCCAGCATCACTTATTGAAGAGGCTGTCTTTTCTCCACTGTATATTCTTGCCTCCTTTATTAAAGGTAAGGTGACCATATGTGTGTGTTTCTCTCTGGGCTATCTGTCCTGTTCCGTTGATCTATATTTCTGTTTCTGTGCCAGTGCCATACTGTCTTGATTACTGTAGCTTTGTAGTATAGTCTGAAATCAGGGAGCCTGATTCCTCCAGCTCCGTTTTTCTTTCTCAAGATTGCTTTGGATATTCGGTGTCTTTTTTGTTTCTAAACAAATTGTGAATTTTTTTTTGTTTTCATTTCTGTGAAAAACGCCAGTGGTAGTTGGTAGGGATTACATTGAATCTGTAGATTGCTTTGGGTAGTATAGTCATTTTCACAATGTTGATTCTTCCAATCCAAGAACATAATATATCTCTCTATCTATTTGTATCATCTTTAATTTCTTTCATCAGTGTCTTATAATTTTCTGAAAACAGGTCTTTAGTCTCCTTAGGTAGGTTTATTCCTATTTTATTGTTTTTGTTGCAGTGGTAAATGGGAGTGTTTTCTTGATATCACTTTCAGATTTTTCATAATTAGTGTATAGTAATGCAAGAGATTTCTGTGCACTAATTTTGTATCCTGCTACTTTACCCAATTCATTGATTAGCTCTAGTAGTTTTCTCGTAACATCTTTAGCATTCTCTATGTATAGTATCATGTCATCTCCAAACAGTGAGAGCTTTACTCCTTTTCCAATTTGGATTCCTTTTATTTCTTTTTCTTCTCTGATTGCTGTGGCTAAAACTTCCAAAACTATGTTGAATAATAATGGTGAGAGTGGGCAACCTTGTCTTGTTCCTGATCATAGTGGAAATGGTTTCAGATTTTCATCATTGAGGACGATGTTGGCTGTGGGTTTGTCATATATGGCCTTTATTATGTTGAGGAAAGTTCCCTCTATGCCTACTTTCTGCAGGATTTTTATCATAAATGGGTGTTGAATTTTGTCCAAAGCTTTCTCTGCATCTATTGAGGTGATCATATGATGTATTGTTTAGCCTCCATGTGTTTGTATTTCTTACAGATTTTTTCCTGTAATTGCTATCTAGTCTCATAGCTTTGTGGTTGGAAAAGACACTTGATACGATTTCAATTTTCTTAAATTTACCAAGGCTTGATTTGTGACCCAAGATATGATCTATCCTGGAGAATGTTCCATGAGCACTTGAGAAGAATGTGTATTCTGTTGTTTTTGGATGGAATGTCCTATAAATATCAATTAAGTCCATGTTGTTTAATGTATCATTTAAAGCTTATGTTTCCTTATTTATTTTCATTTTGGATGATGTGTCCATTGGTGAAAGTGGGGTGTTCAAGTCCCCTACTATGATCGTGTTACTGTCAATTTTCCCTTTTATGGCTGGTAGTATTTGCCTATATATTGAGGTGCTCCTATGTTGGGTGCATAAATATTTACAATTTTTATATCTTCTTCTTGGATTGATCCCTTGATCATTATGTAGTGTCCTTGTCTTTTGTAATAGTCTTGTTTTAAAGTCTATTTTGTCTGATATGAGAATTGCTACTCCAGCTTTCTTTTGATTTCCATTTGCATGGAATATCTTTTTCCATCCCCTCACTTTCAGTCTGTATGTGTCCCTAGGTCTGAAGTGGGTCTCTCATAGACAGCATATATATGGGTCTTGTTTTTGTATCCGTTCAACCAGTCTATGTCTTTTGGTCGGAGCATTTAATCCATTTACATTTAAGGTAATTATTGATATGTATGTTCCTATTACCATTTTCTTAATTGTTTTGGGTTTATTATTGTAGGTCTTTTCCTTCTCTGTGTTTCCTGCCTAGAGAAGTTCCTTTAGCATTTGTTGTAAAGCTAGTTTGGTGGTGGTGAATTCTGTTAGCTTTTGCTTGTCTGTAAAGGTTTTAATTTCTCCATCAAATCTGAATGAGATCCTTGCTGGGTAGAGTCATCTTGGTTGTAGGTTTTTCTCCTTCATCACTGTAAATATTTCCTGCCACTCCCTTCTGGCTTGCAGAATTTCTGCTGAAAGATCAGCTGTTATCCTTATGGGGATTCCCTTATGCATTATTTGTTGTTTTTCCCTTGCTGCTTTTAATATGTTTTGTTTGTATTTAATTTTTGATAGTTTGATTAATATGTGTCGTGGCATGTTTCTCCTTGGATTTATCCTGTATTGGACTCTCTGTGCTTCCTGGACTTGATTAACTATTCTTTTTCCCATATTAGGGAAGTTTTCAACTATAATCTCTTCAAATATTTTCTCAGTCCCTTTCTTTTTCTCTTCTTCTTTTGGACCCCTATAATTTGAATGTTGGTGCATTTAATGTTGTCCCAGAGGTCTCCGAGACTGTCCTCTATTCTTTTCATTCTCTTATCTTTATTCTGCTCGGCAGTAGTTATTTCCACTATTTTATCTTCCAGGTCACTTATCCGTTCTTCTGCCTCAGTTATTCTGCTATTGATCCCTTCTAGAGAATTTTTAATTTCATTTATTGTGTTGTTCATCACTCTTTGCTTGCTCTTTAGTTCTTCTAGGTCCTTGTTAAATGTTTCTTGTATTTTCTCCCTTCTATTTCCAAGATTTTGGTTCATCTTTACTCTCATTATTCGGATTTCTTTTTTTGGAAAACTGCATATTTGCTCTTCATTTGTTAGGTCTGGTGGGTTTTTGCATTTCTCCTTCATTTGCTGTGTGTTCTCTGTGTTCTCATTGTTCTTAACTTTCTGTGTTTGGGGTCTCCTATTTGCAGGCTGCAGGTTCGTAGTTTCCGTTGTTTTTGGTGTCTGTCCCCAGTGGCTAAGGTTGTTTTAGTGGGTTGTGTAGGCTTCCTGGTGGAGGGGACTAGTGCCTGTGTTCTGGTGGATGAGGCTGGATCTTGTCTTTCTGGTGGGCAGGTCTACGTCTGGTGGTGTGTTTTGGGGTGTCTGTTGCCTTATTATGATTTTAGGCAGCCTCTGTGCTAATGGATGCAGTTGTGTTCCTATCTTGCTAGTTGCTTGGCATAGGGTATCCTGCAGTGTCGCTTGCTGGTCGTTGAGTGGAGCTGGGTCTTGGCGTTAAGATGGAGATCTTTGGGAGATTTTCGCCATTTGATATTACGTGGAGCTGGGAGGTCTCTTGTGGACCATTGTCCGAAACTTGGCTCTCCCATCTCAGTGGTACAGCCCTGATGCCTGGCTCGAGCACCAAGAGCCTGTCCTCCATGCGGCTCAGAATAAAAGGGAGAAATAAAAGAAATAAAGAAAGAAGAAGATAACATAAAGTAAAATAAAATAATGTTATTAAAATAAAAATAAACAATAATTATTAAGAAAAAAATTTTTTTAAGTAAAGAAAAAAAAATGGACAGACAGAATCCTAGGACAGATGGTAAAAGCAAAGCTATACAGGCAAAATCACACACAGAAGCATACACATATACACTCACAAAAAGAGAAAAAGGGGAAAAAAAAATATATCTTTGCTCCCAAATTCTACCTCCTCAATTTGGGATGATTCGTTGTCTATTCAGGTATTCCACAGATGCAGGGTACATCAAGTTGATTGTGGACATTTAATCCGTTGCTCCTTAGGCTGCTGGGAGAGATTTCCCTTTCTCTTCTTTGTTCGCACAGCTCCCGGAGTTCAGATTTCGATTTGGATCCACCTCTGCATGTAGATCTTCTGAGGGTGTCTGTTTTTTGCTCAGATAGGACGGGGTTAAAGGAGCCGCTGATTCGGGAGCTCTGACTCACTCAGGCTGGGGGGAGGGAGGGATATGGATGTGGGGTGAGCCTGCAGCGGCAGACGCCGGTGTGACGTTGCACCAGCCTGAGGCGCACCGTGCGGTCTCCCGGGGAGGGTGTCCCTGGATCATGGGACCCTGGCAGTGGCGGGCTGCACAGGCTCCCGGGAGGGGCGGTGTGGTGAGTAACCTGTGCTCACACACAGGCTTCTTGGTGGCTTCAGCAGCAGCCTTAGCATCTCATGCCCGTCTCTGGGGTCCATGCTGATAGCTGCGACTCGCGCTTGTCTCTGGAGCTCCTTTAAGCGGCGCTCTTAATCCCCTCACCTCGCGCACCAGGAAACAAAGAGGCAAGAAAAAGTCTCTTGTCTCTTAGGCAGCTCTGGACTTTTTCCCGGACTCCCTCCAGGTTAGCTGTGGTGCACTAGCCCCCTTCAGGCTGTGTTCACGCAGCCAACCCCTGTCCTGTCCCTGGGATCCGACCTCCGAAGCCCAAGCCTCAGCTACCAGTCCCCACCCGTCCCGGCAGGTGAGCAGACGAGCCTCTTGGGCTGGTGAGTGCCGGGCACCGATCCTCTGTGTGGGAATCTCTCTGCTTTGCCCTCCACCCCCCTGTTGCTGTGCTCTCCTCCGTGGCTCTGAAGCTTCCCCTCTCTGCCACCCACCGTCTCTGCCCGCGAAGGGGCTTCCCTAGTGTGCGGAAACCTTTCCTCCTTCACACTGGTGCAGACCTCACACTGGTGCAGGTCTTGTCCCTCTTGTTTTGTCTCTGTGTTTTCTTTTTTCTTTTGCGCTACCCAGGTATGTGGGGAGTTTCTTGCCTTTTGGGAGGTCTGAGGTCTTCTGCCAGTGTTCAGTAGGTGTTCTGTAGTGGTTGTTCCACATGTAGATGTATTTCTGATGTATTTGTGTGGAGGAAGGTGATCTCTGTATCTTACTCTTCTGCCATCTTGAAGGTGTTCCCGAAATACATCTTTTTAAAGGATTTCTTTACATTGGAATCTACTTATAGTGAATTCTCTCAGTTTTTGTTTGTCTGAAAAGGTATTTATTTCGGTCTCAATCTTCAGAGATAGTTTTTCTGGATTTATGATCCTTGGATGAGAATTGTTTACTTTTAGCTCCTAAGGATATTGTTTTACTTTTCTACCCTGGCTTCCATTGTTGTTGTTGACAAATCAGTTCTCAGTCTTCGTTGGTGATTTGTTTTTCTCATTGGCTCCTTTTAAGAGTTTCTCTTTGACTTTGATGTTCTGCAGTTTCATTCTGTATTTAGGTATGAGTTCATTTGATTTCTGGAGTCTAAGGTTCTGTGTCTTTTTTCAGTGATGGGAATGTTTTGCTATTTTGTCTTCGAAAATTTGCTCTCCCCTATTCTCCTATTCTCTGTTTCTGGAACTTTAAGTAGACAAGTATGGGAACTTCTCACATTACCCTTTGTATCTTTACGTCTTATATGATTTCCTTTTCTTTGTTTTTCTACTGCTGTTTTGTTAATTTCTGCAAATATATTTTCCAGTTCACCAACTCTTTGTTCAGCTTTGTCTAATGGCTCTTTGATCCATCCATTAAGCTAATTTTGATTATTCTATTTTTCAGTTTTTTGGGATCTTCCTATTTAATTTTGATAGTTTCTTTATCTTAAATATCATTTTAATCTCTTTTCTTTTTCCTTCTTAGACATATTTTATATTCTGCATTTGATATTAAAAGAACGACAGACTTTGCTTGTCAATACTGACTACCACACATGGGGGCTTATTTCCTTGTGTGTCTAATGACTTATGATAAAGAACTTATAAGGTACTCATGTAATGAGGTACTCTTCCAAAATTTCTGTTTTCTGCAAGGTGCCTAGTGGAACTGTTGATCTATTTCCAGTTTAAACTAAGACCACATATTAGACCACACATGAATGTGAGCTTGTGGTTAGAAATTGTCAGAGAAGAATTGTTTTTTCCATTGTTTCCTAGTCCAACTCTAAATGCAGCCAGGAGTGAAACAAGCCAATCTCTTTCTGAAAGATACTTTTGTTTCTTGTTCACTCACTAAGGGGTTCATATTTTGGGGATCCTGGAGTTATACAGGAGTTTCCAGTCCAGTTTCCCACTTCATCAGGTCTCAGACTCATCTTTTGTTACCAGAATACAATCAAAATCCAAGCTCTTAGCCAATAAGTCAGTAGAGGCCTCTAATGTAAGCCCCAAATGCAGTGCCTACTGATCCTACGGAATAATTTCTGGTCTCAGATTTATTCCTTTAATTTGTAGCCAGCTAAGCCATGTTTTAACAAAGAAGGTTTTTATATTAATTCAGCCTTTGTAGGTGTCTTATACTAGGAAAGAGTTCTCTGAATGGCTAGACTAATAATGTTAGGAAGGGGAATCACTTACGTTACCTTTAAAGAACACTGACCCTGATATCTCAAACATGTAGTCTACTAACAAAGAGCAACACTGTCATGAAGGCATTTATAAAGATTGTTATCTAGGAGGGCTAAATGAACTATTTTCTATGAAGTCTCATGAAATTTTGAGCTGGAAGCTATCTTAGAGACTATCTAGTCCAACATTATCATCTTTATTGTCCCTTTAACAGTTCAACAAAGATATTATGTGCCTACAGTGTGGTGCTTCTGTAGTAAGCACTGGAAAAAATGAATCAAAGTCTGTCCTTACCCCATGGAAATGATGATCTAATAAGGGAAGTAGACACCTTTCAGATGGTGTGTAAGTGTAACAACAGAGGTATCACAACTATGGAACCACTGAAAAAGCATCCTAATTCATCAGGGAAGAATCAGAGAAAGCTTTCTGGAGGAGCAATCTTGAAATTAAAGGAGTAGGATTTAGATGTGTACAGGAGGAAGTAAAAAGACATTCCTGGCAGAGGGAATAGGGTCAGAAAAGACAAGCAACTGGGAATCAGTCACACACCACAAGAGTTAAAAAGAGTAAAAGATCTGGATGTAAACGTATGTAACATCTAAAATTTGTGATGGTGCAACTCATGTGAAATGTGTAGATGAATAAATATTAAAAGAGAAAAGCCACTTTCTTTGAGATCTTTCTCCATACAATAGGATAGAATTAAATCTGGTCGAACTTTGGTCTCCCTTTCAATGAAAAATGTCTATATATGTAAATTGACTTAGCATTTCTTCACTTTACAAGTGTGAAAAGATAAATGACATTTTGAATTCACTAGTTAATTTAAGAAGTTTTCATTTTAAAATTCTCCTAAAATTGAGAGATGCATATCAGAATATTTAGGAGTGAGCTGTTATGCTGCCTGCAACTTACTTTAAAATACCATAGCATTCATTTAGGTGAAATAAATATGGTAAAATATTACCAACTGTAAATCCTAGATTGTGGGTATGTAATATCCTCTGTTTTATTTCTGAAGAAAATTTTATAATAAAAATAAAATATAATTTTTCTTCTTGTCTATGAAAGAAGGAAAAGAAAACATAAATGCAAATACCTCGTTATACAACTATTTAGGTATTTAAGAACAAAACCTCAAATATTAATGATCTCAGTTTTATTTCACAATTGTATGGTTGTATTATGTTATGGGTAACTGTAGAACCGAAAACAGTCAAAGTTATATTTTCCAAATTTTAGATTGCTCTGTGTAAATATCATGGTTTGACAAGTTTCACTAATGATCAGTTTGTCCTGGCACACACAGAAGATTACAGGGAGTATAATTAATGGTGTTAATTTATAAAGGGAGTTTGGTGACTCATTAGGCAATTTATTAGTTTCTTGCTAAGTAATGAAAGTATGTACTCGCATAGAATGTGAAATGATGATCAAAGAGATGTTATTTAAGATCTCTATGTTAGCTGTATGAGGGCATGGCTTTCACAATCTTTTCAACCTTTTGTGAATATTGACTATTCTCTTTGTCAAAGAGCCACCAGAGAGATGATTATAATCTACAGAAACATTTTCCTGGGAGAGTGTTGGTTTTCTGAATTTTGAAATATGTCTGTGTGTGGGATGGTATCTTTTTTTTTTTTAAAGGACATGCTATTCTATTTTATTTTAAAAAAACTTCTTAAAATTGAAGTAGAGTTAACTTACAATGTTGTGTTAGTTTCAAGTATACAGCAAAGTGATTCAGTTTTATATATATATCTATGTTATATATGTTGTTTCCATTATAGGTTATTACAAGATATTGAGTATAGTTTCCTGTGCTCTACAATAGGTCCTTGTTGTTTACCTATTTTATATATAGTAGTATGTATATGTTAATCCTAAACTCCGAATTTATCTCCCACCCCCACCTCACTATCCCCTTTGGTAACCAATAAGCCCCTTTGGTAACCAATAAGCTTGTTTTCTATTTCTGTGGGTCTATTTCTGTTTTGTAAATAAGTTCATTTGTATCATCTTTTTAGATTCCACATATAAGGGATATCATATGATACTTGTCTTTCTCTGTCAGACTTACTTCACTTAGTATGATAATCTCTAGGTCCATCCATGTTGCTGCAAATGGCATTATTTTATTCTTTTTTTTTTTAAGGCGATCTCCGCGTCTTACTCTTCCGCCATCTTCAAGGTCCCCCCTATTTTATTCTTTTTTATGGCTGAGTAATATTACATTGTATATATATACCACATCTTCTTTATCCATTCCTCTGTCGATGGACATTTAGGTTGCTTCCATGTCTTGGCTATTGTAAATAGTGCTGCAATGAACATTGGGGTGCATGCATCCAGGAGTGGGATTGCTGGATCATATGGTAGTTCTATTTTTAGTTTTTTAAGGAACCTCCATACTGTTCTCCATAGTGGTTGCACCAATTTACATTCCCACCAGCAGTGTAGGACATTCCCTTTTCTCCACACCCTCTCCAGCATTTATTATTTGTAGACTTTTTGATAGCCATTCTGATAGGTGTAAGGTGATAACTAATTGTGGTTTTGATTTGCATTTCTCCAATAATTAGTGATATTGAGCATCTTTTCCTGTGCCTATTGGCCATCTGTATATCTTCTTTGGAGAAATGTCTAAGTCTTATGCCCATTTTTGATTGAGTTGTTTTCTTAGATATTGAACTGTATGTATATTTGGACTGGTATCTTTTTGGGAAAAAAAAAGATTCCTTTAAAGCATAAGGAAAATATCAGCAGTGTTCTTTATTGCAGTTTAAAAACTACATAATTATAGAATAAACTGGCCATTGACTTTTAGACTTCTGTGAAGACCTTAGTCCATCACATGATCAACTCTTGTCAGAAAATCTCACGTGACATTGCAGCATATATTTTAGAGGGACAACTAGTTACAAGAACACAGGAATATGTGTCTGGGTCCATTTTATGTAGATTGCACCATAGATACTGTATCTGGTAAAGGATTGGATCCAGATAAATAAGGATGCATGACTTATTAAAGATAAAGTGAATGGGTGGGAAACCATATGGAATGCTATCAAGACGTAGAAGAGTATCTAGTGCAAAGTTTATGGAAGAGATTGATTCATTATACTCTGTTTAAACAAGAAGGAAGATAAACACACAAAAAGCAGGTCATGGTGGAAAGAAGCAGGTGAAGCCGTATACCAGAAACAGGAGCCAGCATAATGAGTTCCCGGGTTACTTGCAATATGCAAAGCCCAGGCTTTTATTATGAGAGCAAAGTGAGGCTGTTTCCAAGAAACATTCTCTTCTATGAGAACAATGTGGTGAGGGAAGATATTTTCTTTTTCTTGTTGCTTCAGCAATTCACAAAGCAAATCAAGTACTTGTTTCCATGTGATACGGTGGACACTAGCAAGTTAATTTCAGGTTTATGCTGAATTCTTTTCTGTAGAAATCGATGTTTGTATGAGGTTCTGTCATGCTGACTATTCAAAACTGAACAACTCGACATAACGAATGTTAGCTATAACAAAAATCCTCAGCTACAGTTAGTGTAATTGGTAACTAAAAAATTGAGAGAGCTGTAATGGTACTTGTGGTAGCAGAATAATGTCCCCTCAAAGATGTCCAAACCCTAATATCTGGTGTTCTGCCTGTGTATGTTATATTACAGGGCAAAAGGGCATTGCAGATGGAATTAAGGTTGTGGACCTTAAAATAGGAAGATTATTCTGGATTATTTGGACGGGACTAATGTAATCACATGGGTTCTTAAAAGTGAAAGAGGAAGGCGGAATAGTCAGTAATGGAAAAAAAGAATGGAAGAGAGACTTGAAATGTAAGAAGGACTTGACCTCCCTTGCTGACTTTGAAGATGGAGGAAGGGGGCCATGAGCCATGGAATGCAAGTGGCTTTCAGAAGTTGGGAATAGCCCTCAGCTGACAGCAAGGAAGGGGATGGGAACCTCAGTCTTATCACTACAAGGAAGTAAATTCTACCAACAACTGGAATGAGTAAGGAAATGGATTTTCCCCCAGAGCCTCAGAAAGCATCACAGTGCTGCCCAGCCCTTGATTCAGCCTTGTGAATCTATAAGCAGAGGTCTGGCTGAGCTCACCGGACTTCTGACCTACAGAAAGAGTGAGATAATAAATTTGGGGTACTTGAAGCTGCTAAGTTTGTGCTAATTTGTTATGGAAGCAATGGAAAATGAATACAGCACTCATGAAAAATAGTCTCTTTTGGGTAAGTTGGAATATGACATGGCTGATAGGCTCTCTTCTTGAAAGTTTCATACACAACTAATGGAAGCGAGTCCTGAAAAACACAGAGTGGCAAACGCATGAAACAAGGCAGGAGAAGATATTTGCAAAGGAACCAACTGACAAAGGATTAATCTCCAAAATATACAAATAGTTCATGTAGCTCAATACCAAAAAAACAAACAACCCAGTCAAAAAATGGGCGGAAGACCTAAATAGACATTTCTCCAAAGAAGACATACAGATGGCCAAGAGGCACATGAAAAGATGCTCAACATCACTAATCATTAGAGAAATGCAAATCAAAACTACAATGAGGTGTCACCTCACACCAGTTAGAATGGGCATCATCAGAAAATCTACAAACAACAAATGCTGGAGAGGGTGTGGAGAAAAGGGAACCCTCTTGTACTGTTGGTGGGAATGTAAATTGATACAGCCACTATGGAGAACAGTATGGAGGTTCCTTAAAAAACTGAAAATAGAACTACCATATGACCCAGAAATCCCCCTCCTGGGCATATACTGAGAGAATACCATAACTGAAAAAGAGTCATGTACCACAATGTTCATTGCAGCACTGTTTACAATAGCCAGGACAAGGAAGCAACCTAAATGTCCATCAACAAAGGAATGGATAGAGAAGATGTGGTACATTATATACAATGGGATATTACTCAGCCATAAAAAGGAATGAAATTGGGCCATTTGTAGAGATGTGGATGGACCTAGAGACGGTCATACAGAGTGAAGTAAGCCAGAAAGAGAAAAAAAATATCATGTACTAATGCATATATGTGGCACCTAGAAAAATGATATAGATGATCTTATTTGCAAAGCAGAAATGGAGACACAGACGTAGAGAACAAACATATGGATACCAAGGGGGAAGCGGGGGTGGGATGAATTGGGAGATTGGGATTGACATATATACACTATTGATACTATGTATAAAATAGGTAACTAATAAGAACCTACAATATAGCACAGGGAACTCTACTCAGTGCTCTGTGGTGACCTAAATGGGAATGAAATCCAAACAAGAGGGGATATATGTATATGTATAGCTGATTCACTTTGCTGTACAGTAGAAGCTGTCACAGCATTGTAAAGCAGCTATATTCCAATAAAAATTAACTAAAAAAAACAAACAAAATTCCTCACCCTCAAGCTCCTTAAATCCTATGGTTTAAGAAAATGATAAATAACACTTAATAGTGGAAGGTGATGAGAGCTCAGGTGAAAACTATAGTAGGAAAGGGGATAAGGAGTATGGGTTGGGGTGGGTGAGTGGGGAATAAGCCAGGGGAGAGAGAAGATCCTGAGGGGCCATTAGGCCTTGGAAAGACTCGGCTTCTGCTCAGAGTGAGATGGGAAGCCTTTGGAGGATTTGGGGCTATTGTATGAAGAATAAATGAGAGGAGAGCAAGAATGGAATCAAGAAGACCCATTGGGGGCCATTGCAGTAATTCAGTCTGGAGATGTGGTGGCTTGGACCAGGGGTTTGGCAGTGGACATTGTGAGAATTAATAAGGTTCTGGATTCATCTCAAGGAGAGTAGAGTTTCTGAGAATTTTGTGTAAGATGAGTGTGAGACTCAAAGAAATTACTAGTAATTGGTAAAAGGGCAAACCCAAATCTTGGAGCTTACCTGTGAAGCTCAATCTGTTTCATGTGTCACATGTTTTAACAGCAATTTAAAAAAAAGTCTAGGGTAAAATATGTAGCTACAACTATGATAGACTTTTACGAACAGAAATTGTTCTTATCTCCCGATTCATCCCACCCCGCCCCCTTCCCCCCTTAGTATCCATACGTTTGTTCTCTACATCTGTGTCTCTATTTCTGCTTTGCAAATAAGTTCATTTGTACCCTTTTTCTAGATTCCATGTATAAGCGATATTATCCGATAGATAACTAATGAGAACCTACTGTACAGCACAGGGAACTCTACTCAGTGCTCTGTGGTGACCTAAATGGAAAGGAAGTCTAAAAAAAGGGGATATACATATATGTGTAGCTGATTCACTTTGCTGTACAGCAGAAACTAACACAACATTGTAAAGCAACTATACTCCAATAAAAATTAATAAAAAAGAAATTGTTCTCAATGAATTCTGATGTTTCTTTTTTAAAATATCTTTATTGCAGTATAATTGCTTTACAATGATGTGTTAGTTTCTGCTTTATAACAAAGTGAATCAGTTATACATATACATATGTTCCCATATCTCTTCCCTCTTGTGTCTCCCTCTCACCCTCCCTATCCCACCCCTCTAGGTGGTCACAAACCACCAAGCTGATCTCCCTGTGCTATGCGGCTTCTTCCCACTAGCTATCTATTTTACGTTTGGTAGTGTATATATGTCCATGCCACTCTCTCACTTTGTCACAGCTTACCCTTCCCCCTCCCCATATCCTCAAGTCCATTCTCTAGTAGGTCTGTGTCTTTCTTATATATTAATTGCTATAACTCATATATATTGGAGTCACTAAAATATGTTTAATTTATGCAAATCAAATGTTCCTATCAATGGGCCTTTGATGAGGCTAGATGGATGAGTTTTGGGATATTTGCATCATATCTACCCCATTCTAGTTTCCAAAACTACCGATTTGTTTTACAGTGTCTGTGTTTTACATAGGCAGTGACCTGAAATTTTGTCTTTTGAATGCATTCATTCTCTGCTTCTAACTGCATCTTTGTTTATTTGCTTTTTAATTTTTTTCCTTATCAGAGGGAAATTGTTTCCCAGAATGGGATGGACTCATCTGTTGGCCTAGAGGAACAGTGGGGAAAATGTTGGCTGTCCCATGCCCTCCTTATATTTATGACTTCAATCATAAAGGTATTGAATTTTTCTGAAATGATTAATTTGGAAGAGAAATATTTTTTTTTTTTATAATGGACTCTACAAGAACTGAGCAGTCTCAGTGTTTTTCTTCATGTCTTCACAGGAGTTGCTTTCCGACACTGTAACCCCAATGGAACATGGGATTTTATGCACAGTTTAAATAAAACATGGGCTAATTATTCAGACTGCCTTCACTTTCTGCAGCCAGATATCAGCATAGGAAAGGTAATGGTATCTTTGTATTTGTGAACCCCTAAGGGAAAGCAAAAGTCTTTATACAATTCTTGATTGTCAACCACTATTATAAAAATCCTTATATTATATGACACAAAGATCAAAAAAGATAAAAGCAAGTTTTCTTCGTTTGATTTTTGTTTCCCTAGTTAAGGAAAGGTCTAGGATCTGAAACATTTTTTTTTCCTGTTTTAAGAAGTTAGTATTTTATTTTATTTTTTAAAAGTTAATTTTTATTGGAGTATAGTTGCTTTACAAGGTGTTAGTTTCTACTGTACAGCAAAGTGAATCAGCTATACATGTACATATATCCCCTCTTATTTGGATTTCCTTCCCATTTAGGTCACCACAGAGCATTGAGTAGAGTTCCCTGAGCTATACAGTAGGTTCTCATTCATTATCTATTTTAGGACCTGAAACATTTTGATATTTTCTTTAGGTTAGAGTGACCTGGCTGAGATATATGCATATATACTTATAAATATGTGTCTGTTATATTATGTTTACATTACACTATATGATGCTACATTATTTATGTATAAAAATTCAAATTGGTAGTCAGCAAAGTGATGCATGATTTTTTTCTTGGTTACCTATGAATGGCTACATCTCATCTCACTCTATTCCTGGAGGAGCTTTGTATTTTTGAGATGTATTTTCCATATCATAAGATTTGCCAGCAGGTGATTTCATTAGTATATGAACGATTAGAGTTTCAGAATTAAAGAGGAGCAAGGGGTGTCTTATAGGTCTTCTCACACAATACCTTAATTTTACGCGTGTGAGGCAATTCAGAACCAAAAGTTAAGTGTTGGTCAAAGTGACAGCTGGATCATGGCAGGTTCAGTGCTGTTTCCGGTATGGTAATCATATGTAAATTTCAAAAACTTCTAGATAGCTACTTTTAGGTTATATGTGGTGGATTAAAAGTTATGCCTAAATTCCTATCACGCAGACCTCGTCAGTAAAATGCATGATGCTATAAGCATATGATTCTAGGAATGAACATGGTAAGTTGATGTATAAATGATTTTATGAGGATCCTGAGAACAGTCATAATACATAACTCTCCTAACATTAGACATTTTTCTTTATGCTTGATGATATTTATTTTTTGGTGGGGAGGGAGGGAGAGCAGTAGAAGAAGTGGTAAGTTGGAGTTTTCTTCGTTTGATTTTTGTTTTTTGGCCATGCTGAGCGGCATGTCGGATCTTAATTCCCTGACCAGGGATCAAACCCACACCCCCAGCATTGGAAGTGCAGAGTCTTACCCACTGGACTGCCAGGGAAGTCCCTGTTTGATTTTGCATTAATAGTCAGAGCTTCTTTTCTTAACTTTTTTTCTAGCACAAAGCGCTACCACCTTAATGACTCTTTAGTAAATTGCCAAAAGACCTCAGTTTTGTATTTCACTGTTGACATGCTTCTTAGATAAAATTAGTCAATGTGAGGAGACAATTATGTACTCTACAATGGAACCAAAGCCAACAACGACTTAATATAAAATACTTCAAAATAATTTCAATTTCATTGATATAAATAAACATTCACAATAGTTAGTATACTCTGCTATGAATTTGTGCATTAAATGATGATAAGGGCAAGTCTTCACAGCTTTTAAATGGCCATTAAATTATATCATGATTTTATTTACACTTAACTCTATTCAGAATATTACAACCATTCTTTTTAATTACTATGTATTCCAAGAATCAAAATAGCTAAGGATGGTGAAATACCCAAAATATATACTATTTTATATAAACATGATTTAAAAGTTAACTGAAAAATTTGATTTTGTTAGTGTAAGTAATTTTATCTCCTTAGTCAAAAATATAAAGAGTGTTTTCTATTGTTTACAACCCTTAAGCAATAACTTGAGAAAACTTAAGAATGTAAATATCTTTTAATAAGAAAACTGGATACCTTCTAAAGTTTTGATATAGTGTAGGGCAAAATGATATTACTTATGAGATATTAATTATTAATGGTTATAATCAGAGTTTTTGCATAAAAAAAGGTAAAAATGAAAAAGTGCATTTAGAATAAATGCCACATCTTTACAGGGAACATAAGGTAAAGATTTTTAAAACATCTATTGTTTTGTTCTTTAAATAATTCCCATATCATTGACTTGACAAAATGAGCTAATTACTTTCAATAAAAAAAGCAAGAAAACTCTTATGATGGACCATGAGGTTGTTAAATTCTTTAGAGTATGATATTTTAAATAGTAACATACTGTAGAAATTACCATATATCTCATGTCTAAAGGTTATATGGACTTTTGGACAGTAAATTAACAATATATATTAAGAAATTTCAAGGGGGTCATATCCTTTGATCTTATAATTATAATTCTAAGATTCAAGCATAAAGATTTGAAATGGGGGGAACTGAATGGAATAATATTCATTGAACCATTAATTATTATAGTGAATATTCTGAAGAATTTAAATTTCCAATGAAGAAATGGTTAAATAAGCTCAAATATATAGTTTGTGTCAAGAGTTTGTGGTCTTGGGAAACTCCTTTGTTACCCGGAAAAAAAATCAGATAATAAACTTATATATAAATTGGGAATGCAAATATTCAAAACAGTAGGAAATGATACATAGAAATAGAGTGAAAAGAAATACATGAAATACAGTGTTTCTTTTTGCTTGGTGGGAATTAGGGAATTTTTTTCCTTCCTTTTTTGTATTTTACACATTTTCCAGATATTTTCTATAAAAAGTTTAACATTTTATTAAGAGAAAATAATATGTAATAAATGTTTTAAAACAGAAACAAGAGACAAAGTCAGGATGTGGGAAGTTGCAACAATAAGAATAAGTTGAGTAAGATGCAAAATTAATAATTTGTAAAAACCTGTCAGTAAGCTGAGGATGACAAGAAGTCTAAATAAACCTATTGCAGAAGTGGGAAAGCCCTTCTTATGAGAGAAAAGACCTATGGCTGCATTTATCCCTGGCTCTGCGCCAGAAGAGGAGCAACCAGGCTATGGAAGGGGATAAAAAGAAAAGAACCAGACTTTTAAAACAACTTTTATCAGACAAGGACTGGAATAAGGGCTTAGAATTCCAAGGAATGAACCCCAGTCACAGTGAGCTATTACCCATCAGCCAGTTCTTTCCCATAAGCCTTCACTGAGTGTCTAGAGCCAGTGTGCCAAAGGCTGGGGTGTAGCAGGTGAGCCAAGAGAAATTTCCCAAGATGTGCGTAGGACCCTCACAGAATGAGAGGTAGTTGTAAGCTGAAGGCATGGCATGGAACAGAGGAGCTAAGAGACATCTCTTGGGGTATCTGTGGCTCTCTTTAAGTGCATGACTGCTGCAGCTCATAGACCAGGGGGAGGGCAGGAAAGCTGAGACAAACCCCCAAGATGACAAATCTCACTAAGTGAAAGGCAGCAGCCTGACAAAATAGAGCTGAGAAAGATCTTTCCTAGGCACATGATGTCTTCATCCAAAGCAAGGCAGTGGCTAGCTGAGAACTGGAGCAGAGCAGCATAATGGAGTGACATCTTCTGAGATGCAGAAAGCCCAGGGCAGAGCTGGAGAGCAAAGTGAAATTTCCAGCAGCTCCAAAGCTGATGGATGGTTCACAAAGCAGAAAGAGTCCTGTGGCTTGGAAAACTGTCAGATGGACTAAAACCCATATACTGGCCACTAGAGGCTGCTGGTGCTCAGATCCCACAATCTGCTGAAGGAAAAGTCTCGAATCTGCTCTCAAAACCTAAAATCAGGATAAAGGGAATCATAAAAACAAAAAAACCAAAGCACTGCAGCAAACCCAATCCCAGTTTAAAAACAAAGTAATCCATCCTCCCAACCCAAGAAGCCTGGTAGAGGAAGAGGACTGCCCTTTTCAGGCTGTTAATATTACATACTCCAGTCCTTACTCTTCTTTTACCTACAATGCCTGTAGTGTAATAAAAAATTACAAGGTAAGGACCCAAAATCTAGAGTAAAAACAAAAGCAGGAAGAAACAGATGATCCAGATGTTGTAATTTGCAGATGAGGACTTGATAATTATTATAGATATGTTAGATGATTTAGTGAAAAATGTGCATAAAACAGGTGGGAAAATCAGCAGAGAAATGAAAACTTAAAGAAAAAGGAAATTGTAGAATTGAAATATTCAATTAAAAAATGAAGTTATTTGATATGCTCAACAGCAAACTGGACACAGCATGATAAAGATCAAAGATCAGTGAACCTAAAGAGAGGTCAGTAAAAATTATCCAACTGAAGCATTAGGAGAAAAAATAAATTAAAAAAACAGAACCATCTGAGACTGTGAGATAATATGTAATTGTCTAAACATATGTGAAATTAGAGGTAAAGAGAGAGGGAAAGAATAGGACAAAATAAATATCTGAGAAGGCAATAGCCCATAATTTTCTAAAGTGGATGAAATAAATCAATCCACAGGTTCCAGAGATTCAGCAAATACTATGCAGGGTAAATAAAAAGAAAACCATACTTAGACATATCATAGTTAAACTGCTGTGAATCAAAGTAAAAAGAAAATCTTAAAAGCAGTGAGAGAAAAAGGGCACATTATATTCAGGGGAGCAACAACTAAAAAGATGCTGTGTTTTAGTAATAAACAGTGGAGGCCAGAATACAATGGAATGATATCTTTAAAGTGATAATATTCATTAAGACAGAGGCAAAATAATGATATTTTTCAGACAGAAAATATCCAAGACAGGTTATTTTCATCAGCCTTTCAGTATAAGAAATGCTCAAAAAAATTCTCTAGGCAGGAGAGAAATATACCAGATGGAAGCATAGATTGTCAGAAAGGCATGAGGAGTACCAGAACAGGTGTATATGTGGATAAAAATGGCAGACTAAAATAATAAACAAAACTATATACCTATCCTTATTTATTGCTATGTTTATATCTATCGTTATATCTATAATTTAATTCATTTAAAATTTGTTGACTGCTTAAAGCAAACATAATAGCCTCTTATTGGGGTTTATAAATTATGCAGAACAAAATCTGAAAGGTACAAAGGCTAGGGGAGCAAAATTGAGTACATGATTGTAAAGTTCTATTTATATGGTGAAATAGTTCAATATTACTTAAATGTAGGCTCTAATAAGTTCAGATGCATAACCAAATCTCTATAGTAACTGCTAAAACATAACACAAGTTTTGGGAATTCCCCGGCATTCCAGTGGTTAGGATTCCAAGCTTTCACTGCCAAGGGCCAGGGTTCAACCCCTGGTCAGGGAACTAAGATCCCTTAAGCTGCCCCCCACCCCAAAACAAAACAAGACAAACCCACATGTGAAATACTAAGAAATACTTGATTGATTTCCCCATCCCCTACCCCCCAATAAAAGGTAAGGAAGTAGGTACAGAGGAACAAAGAAGAGATAGGACATTTAGAATGCAAATACCTGTATGTTAGATTTAAACCCAGCCATAGCAATGATTGTATTCAAGGTAAGTGAACTGAACATTTCGCTTAAAAGGCAGAGGTTGTCAGAATGGATAATGAAAGTATGAATCAGTAGTTTGCTGTCTTTGAGAAATATACTCTAAATATAAAGACACAGATAAATGTAATTACCAAGACGGAGGGACATTTCAAATTATAAAGAATCATTTACCAAGAGGAAATAATCCTAAATATACATGCATTTAGGAGCTCCAAATTACATGAAGCAAAATTTGTCAGAGCTAAAGGGAGAAATAACCAAATTACAGCATGTTGACATTTTAAAGAATGCCATTTTCTTAGTAATTGATAGAACAATTGGACAAAACCTTCTATAGAATATATTTCAAACAATTTGAATAAATTGACATTTGTAGATTAGTATTCACAATAACTGCAAAATTTACATTCTTTTAAAGTGCTCACCAAAGTTTTATCAAGATGGAACATATGCTGGGCTATAAAACAAGTTTCAATAAATCTCAAGATTAAAATCTTATGGAGTATGTTCTCTGACCACAAAAGAATTAATTGAAAATAAATTAAACTATGTATACAATTCATAAATAGTTGGAAATTATGTGACCAATGGCAAAAGTTTGAACTGAATAAATATGAAAGCTCAATATATATAAAAAATTGTGGGAAACAGCAAAATCAGAGTGTAGAGAAAGATTTATACTTTTCAATGTTTAATTAGAATAGAAGAAAGGTGAAAATTCAATGATCAAATCTTCCACATTAAGCTACATAATGTAATACCGAGAGCCACCACCGAAAGCACTATACAAAAATAGAAATCAAAATGGAATTCTACAAAATGTTCAAGTAACCAGGGATGGCAGGAAAAGCAAAACACAGAAATGAAAAACATAACAGAAAATAAAAATATAAAATGATGGACTTAGCCTTAACATATCAATATTATATTAAAAGCAAATGGTCTTAATATACCAATTAACAGAGATTGAAAGAGTCTATAAAAAACATGACCCAACTTTGTATGTTATCTACAAAGTTTGAAACTCTTTTCAAATATGGTATATGTAGGTCACATGCATACCATGCAGTACTATGTAGCAATAAAAAAGAACAAACTTGGTATGTGTAACAACTTGAATGCATCTTGAGGTTATTACTCTGAGTGAAAAAAACCAATCTCAAAGATCATGTTCTGTATGATTTCATTTCTGTAACATCTATGAAATGACAAAATTATCGAGATGGAAAACAGATTAATGTTTGGCAGGTGATAAGGATGGTGGAGAGGAACAGGGTAGGTATGACTGTAAAGGAAACAGCACAAGGAACATCTTTGTGGTGATGGAATAGTTCTGTATCTTGATTGCAGAGAAGGTTACAAAAATTTTCGTATGTAATAAAATGACACAAAACTGTAAACACATGAACTGCACCAATGCCAAATTCCTGGTTTGATATTTTAGTGAACTTATGTAAGATGTAAGCATTGGAGGATACTGCGTGAAGGGTACATAGGACCCTTTTTACTATCTTTTCCACTTCTTTTGAATCTAGAGTTATTTTAAAATACAAAAAAAAAGGAATGAACCATTGATTAATGCAACAATATCAGTGAATATAAAAACAGTATATTGACAAAAAGAGTATATACTATATAATTCCAAGAAATATAAGAACAGTTGAGAAATACATGAAATACATGAACAGATAAAGCCAATTTGTGGTGACAGAAATTGGAACAGTAGTTACCTGGGGGTGGATGGTGGGTGGATTTTTGACTAGCAAGTGGCACAACGAACTTGGTTTGTCAAAACCCATCAAACTGCTCATTTTAAATCTGCACATTTTGTTTCATGTAAACTACAGCTCAATAAAAAAGCTAAAGAAAACTAGAACTAATATTCCAAAAGTGACATATTTTTTTTACCAGTTTTAAAATAGTCTGTAATATGTGTTTTATTTACTCCAAATATCACATGTTAGATATACAGTTCCAATTAGTTAAAATGAACACTGTAAAAATACATGAAGTAAATTTTGTAACATTGAATTTGGCCTCACTTAAGCAAGAAGAAATGCCAAATATTTTAATTATATCTTTAACCCTGACTTGAATTTAGGGAGTAAAAGGAAGGCCAGAAAAATAACCTGTATATTATACGAATGTGGTCACACGTTGCCTATCTTTAAGGAGGTTAAAAGCATGATTTTTGAGTTTATCTACATCAAATTATTTGTTCAAACCTGCTTTTCTGATTAAATCTGTTGCCCTCCAGCAAGAATTCTTTGAACGCCTCTATGTCATGTACACTATTGGTTACTCTGTCTCCTTTGGATCTCTGGCTGTGGCTATTCTCATCATTGGTTACTTCAGGTGAGTGATTCCCAGTCACTTTCTCCATGAAGGGGTAGTTCTGTTTCTTATTCATCAAAGACACAGACCTCTCATAATCTGTACCTCCAAATACTTTTCCCAAACACAAGTTTCTGAATTCAGCCTAGTGTAAAATTATTTGACTTTGTAGTGTAAAATTATTTGACTTTGACAATTTATTTTTGATGAAAAATTCAGGGTTCTTCTTCGTTGTTTGTTTGTTTAAAAACTTAAAGCATCAAAGCAGTATGAAACCATTAAGCCAATAGATCTGCACTGTAGTATATTTTTGCAAAGTGACGCAGACTATTGTCAAGTGAGTTACAAAAATTTTCACTCATGATGTAAAGACTTATTTCACGTTTCCCAAGTGATTTTGGTGCCATAGGACAGAAATTCATTTAAAATAATCTCTAATTGATTTGATATCATATATAAAGAAATAGTATATATTGCTTTTGCTGTGGTTTAATTTTTATCCACTTAAACTTTTGTCTAATTCAATTCAACTTAATCTAAGTCAACAAAGAATTTTGAAAGCCAATATGGAGATAAAACAGTGAACTACATGTATAGGCTGATGCTTGCAGCTGGTTTGTGACACAAATAGCTGAGAAAACAATGAGTTTACAGTTTGAGAAGTGCTGTGATTCAGGTGGCTTATAGTGATTTGGGAGGACAGAGGAGGGACAAGAGAGAAGACTTCCCAAATGACACATGAGTATACACAAAATTTAACCAAAAGAGGAGACTGAGGAGAGAGTTCCAAACCTAAGTTTAGATCAAGAAAAAACATGGAATATCTGAGAATTGAGAATTTTGCTGTAGGCAGGTGATGGACACTGAGGCTAGAGAGGTAAGCAGCCTGGGAAGGTATTGAGACTTGTATATGGAATCTGAACTTCACCCTAAGAGCCAGTGAGGAGCCATGAAGGATTTTAAGCAGAGGAGTGACATGGAACGTGCATTGTAAGGTGGAGTGTGAACTGGTGGTAGGAAGCCCATTTGGAAGATGCTAGTAGAGTCATCAGGACAAGAAGATGGTGGCCTGGCCTAGGGCAGTGGCCTTGAGGATTGGATAGAAATGGACAGTTTTGAGACATATTAAATTAAGATTGTACAATTGAAAAAATTTAGTGCTAAATTATATGCAGGAAAAGAAGGAGTGAGGTTAGATGATACAATAGAAAATGGAAATAGAGGATTTAGAAATTAACAGAAACTATAACTAAAAGAAAAATTTTATATTTTGTTTCCTATTATCTTACAATCCTCTCTTCCTTGAAACTTCTCATACCTATTTCCTAGTTTACTTTTTTCCTCTGATTTATAGCTGTCTAATGTATTATCTGATGTTTTACTTATTTATCTTTTTATTTTTTGTCTCTCCCTCTAGAATGTAAAGCCACACAAGAGTAGGCATTTATTTTTTTCTGTTTGCTCATTGCTGCACTCTCAGTAGTACTTGATATGTCCTGGTGCTCAGTAAATGTTTGTTGAATTAATAAATAATGACTAGTTGTAATATTCCAACCACTTCCAACAGTTTCTCATATAGTAGTGGTATAGTGGTGTAGTTTATATTTCCAAAGCATTTGCTTTATTGATTTACTAGTCCATTGGTTCAACAAGCGTTTTTCTCTATCATGTGATAGTCCCTTTTTGGTATTGATGGAGGCCAAGTTAAGATATGTTGAAGACCAGAAAAGTAGTATATACACCATTGAGAGAAAATGGCACATTAGATGATTATCAATTAAAATATTACTAGTACTGTAATGCAGGTTTCATAAAGGGCTTTGGGAATACTAAGGAACTAGTCTAAAACTAACAAGATAAAGGAGAGAGATTTCCCAGAACAACTGGTGTGTGAGCTGATACTGAATGATGAGAAGGAATTTGGCACATTCCAAATGATGGGAACAGAATGTACAAAGGTCAGAGGCACAAAGGAGCAGAGTATACACAGGGAATATAGAAGGGTCCCATATGAATGCAGCATTTGATGCACAGGGAGGAGTGGCCATATGGGAATGGCCAGGGAGAAACTAGATTTTGTAGCATTAGGTTTTACAGGCTCTTGTCAAGGGCTTTGAATTTTGTCTTATAAGGTAGTGTACAGGGAGCCAATGAAGTTTGTGAATAGAAGGGTAACACGATCACATTTGTGGGGTTGTAGAGGGGTTCCTCAAAATAACCTCGTGAAGTTGGCTTGGCAGGGATGATCTCATTTGAGAGACAAGAAACTGAAGCTCAGTGTTCAAAGTCACAAGGTCATAGGTGGTCCAGCTGGAAACAGAACCTTCATCTTCTGGCTTGGATCCAGAGTTCATTCCATTACATCAAAGTTAGCTGTGGTTGTTCAAAATAATAGATAGATATTTATGAGAATAAAAGTTACATGAAATTTCAGGAGGATACAAATGACTAAGTAATAATTCCTCAGTTTACATAATAGTTTTTATTTTTTTATTTTTTTTTTATTTTTATTTTTTAAACATCTTTATTGGGGTATAATTGCTTTACAATGGTGTGTTAGTTTCTGCTTTATAACAAAGTGAATCAGCTATACATATACATATGTTCCCATATGTCTTCCCTCTTGCGTCTCCCTCCCTCCTACTCTCCCCATCCCGCCCTTCCAGGCTGTCACAAAGCACCGAGCTAATATCCCTGTGCCTTGCGGCTGCTTCCCCCCAGCTATCTACCTTACTACGATACATAATAGTTTATCAGAGTATTTAACAGTAGATTCTTTCTATATAATGAAATATAAAAATATATTACTGGATTAAAACATTTCTTCTTTTTCTTCTGGATTAAAACATTTATTACTTCCTTATACTTGAGTACTTTGTCTTTTCAGGAAGAGACATAGTATCAGTGTGTTCATTGTACACGAAAGCTCAGCTTTTTTCATAGTCAAGCAATGGTAGAGCTGGGCCTTTTGACCAGATTATACATCCCTTTTCCTGGTGTTTTTGATTTTGTTTTAATCAAACTTAAAAGAAATCTTTTTTTTTGGAGTTACCTTTTTGTACTAGTTGATGCTGCTATATCTACTCCTGAGTATGTTACTGACTTAACTTGTGTCTAAGATCCTTTTATAATTCCAAAGTTTTTTATATTAAAGGAAGCTTGTTTTCTCTCTAACATTCCTAGGAAATAAAACTGTGTAATTCTATCAAAATATCTTTTTCATATAGAGAATATATTGAAAATGTGAACATTCCAGTTTTAATAAGGCTTATCCCTGTTCAAGGTGGTTCTCCATCGATTATTTATTACCTTAATATATAGTATAATGTAATGCTATAGTATAATGTAGCATAATATTTAACACTGCATAATCTGGATAACCATGGTAGCTGATCAGGATAAATTTGAAATTAATTCTCAAAAAGCTACATTTTAGTTTTTGACCCCAATTGTTTCTTTGTTCAGGTTTATTTCTTCTTTTTTGGGAGGAGTTTGAGCTCATTTATGTATTTTCTTTCTCCATTTCTAATTTTATTCAAATCTAAATACTGAATATTTTCTCTCCATAGACGATTGCATTGTACGAGGAACTATATCCACATGCACTTATTTGTGTCTTTCATGCTGAGAGCTGCAAGCATCTTTGTCAAGGACAGAGTGGTCCATGCTCACATAGGAGTAAAGGAGCTGCAGTCCCTGATAATGCAAGATGACCTACAGAGTTCTGTAGAAGTGCCTCTTGTGGACAAATCACAATATGTAAGTGTTTTCACCATGAGCCCTTGCATGGCTCACCACTTTCAAAAGTAAAAAGCCCACCTGCAAGACCAGGAGCTTGGGATTTAAAAACCCAGGGCATTTAGTTCCTTTATTGTAGCCTCAAAGACTTTTTCCCAAATAAGGTTCCATGGTACTTGATTCTGCTCTTAAACGTCCTGTTGTTATTTAGTAAGTAGAATCACCCAATAATTCAGTTAATGAGAAGCATTATCACCATTGAAGCAATATATCTGGAAATTAGGTAGAATAGATTGATTGTATTGATGGTGTGAATTAATGCTGTCGGTATCTTTGCCCTTTGCCCTGTAGATCGTTGTTGTCTCTGCTGATTCTAATTCTGGATTGGCTTTGTGACTTTTTAAATGAACTCGAATGAAGTAGGTGTGATGGTGTGTCAGTTGAGGGTAGACCTCTATGAGTGAGCCTAGCCAAGATTAGCTGAGCTTTGCCCAAATCAGCAGAATCATCTAGCCAATCAATCGATTCATAAGACATATTAAATGTTTATCATTTTAAGCCATTAACTTTTGGGGCATAAAAAAGACCAGAATGAAATAAATTCATGGTAGAATGATGGTTAAGTTTTCCTCTTTATGCTTTCCTTTACTTTCCTAATTTTCTCTGATGATCAGGTATTTTTATAAACAAGAAAACTTAAGGAAAAGTGATTTCTTGTAACTTCTAAAGGAATAAAAATCTTATTTTAAAAATAGAATCAAGCCAGCAGTCTTAGAAATGCTATGTTAAAATAACTTTGTTCTGGTCTCTTTCAAAAGTCTTGGCCATCCCAGGTATAAGAGATATTAGATTATAAAAAAATAAATGGAGGAACTGCTTTTTAGTGGTCTAATGTTGGAACCAGTATGATTAGGAATTCTAATATGGTGCAATGTTGGTTTATTTGTAAACAGATTGGGTGCAAGATTGCTGTTGTGATGTTTATTTACTTCTTGGCTACAAACTACTATTGGATCTTGGTGGAAGGCCTCTATCTGCATAGTTTAATCTTTGTGGCGTTCTTTTCGGACACCAAGTACCTGTGGGGCTTCACGTTAATAGGCTGGGGTAAGGCATTTCTGTCTCCTTTCCTTTTCAACTGGATTATGGATTGTAGGGCTTTCTGTCTTGCCTGTCATTAGCATTCTTTCTGTCATTTTCCCGAAATAATCCCTCCCTATTCTATCTTTATCCTTTCTTTCTCTTTAATTATTCAGGAAGTGTGTTAAGATCAAGTCTATAATCCTCCCAGTGGTAACAAACTTTTCACTTTTAATTTAGGGTTAGTGTTCTTAGGCCAGATTCTTGAGAGGATTCTTTGGAGGAAATACCTTGTTAGCCATGCACATTTAGAACTGCTGTGCTCATCGTATCTTATGTCAATATCTTGATTTAACAATAATTTCATCCTAAAAATTTTGATTTTTGAATTTCTAAGCTATAATGATGCACCTTTGATTTGTAATTCTAGGTCATATGATGAGAATGCCAGAAAGGAATTTATAGGACCATCTTGACTGCATTTAACAATGCAAATTACAAACTAATTACGTAGATGTCTTTTGGAAGGAAATAATTCAAATTACTTGCGGCATAAATAATAAAAAAAAAAGGATATTCAGCTCACATTCCAAAAATGCCTTGTCAGTACTAGAGGGATTACTGAATTAGGCACTAACTCAATGTGATGTGGAGAAAGGATGTTGTTTGTTTGTTATAATTTAAGAAAAATTAAAACTCATACGTGGTTAAAATTAAGAAGTCTCAATATTAACAATTGCTATTTTAATATCCAAATTATGACGTGCTCAGCACAGGGAAAAAAATCAACTAAGTGGCTCAAGATTAAATTTGAAGGTTTTTTTCCCCATCAAAATAAGAATTTTTTGGCCTGTTTTGTCTTAATATTGTCTTAACGTTTGAAAACATGAAGTAAAGGATATTGAATTTCCTGTTAGTTAATAACCTTTAAGAAGACAAAGGGTCAATTTACTGTCAAGCGTTATTTATTATGAAATAATAATTGTTGTGAATAAAAATTTATGAAAGCAGTTTGTTTTTAGGCTCTCCCTTATCTTTGACTAACAGTTACTAAAATAAAAAAAGATACACTTTGTTTAGGGTTCTTTGGAAATTTTCTCAACAGTTTTTTGTAGTTTGCCTTCAAGGCAAAATTATATCTGTGTACCCACATAATTACTAGAAGTTAGTAAAGATGTTGATTGAAAATTCAACAATGAATTTGTCTGAGTTCCATTTTATTTTTTGGTTTTCTATGACATTGGTCACACTAGTAATAAACTTGTTTTTCTTTATTTACATATTGGTTTGATAGCAAATTTCCCCGTCAGCTCTTATTTGGGCTGTATCACTCAGTCTGTCGCTCTGTAAAATCAGGAGTTTGCCTCACTGAAACCCAGGAAACTAGTTTTCAAATCTTTCTATGAAAATGAGAATTAAAAAAAAACAGTGAGGGTTCCAGTGAGCTTCTATGTAAGTATGAGGTTCTCACCTTCCTTTACAACTTTAATTATTTGTCCACAAAACTTTGTCATAAGAGTGACAATTACAGTAGAGAAGCATCACAACTTGAAATCCTCATTTCACCAAATGGTTTAAGAACATGCATGAAAGCAAGTAGTATCTACATGGAAGATCACTTTACAAAAAGCATCTTACATGCAATATTATGTAATTAACCACAATTAAAACAGTAACAAGTAATCTTTACAGAGTTATGGTGCTATAGTTGGTCTATCTTCCAGCTTCTCTCTTTGCAACTCCAAAACAATAAATGCTCTAGGCTAGGGCATATATAATTAAAAAATAGTAATATTCTTTTTTTTTTTTTGCGGTACACGGGCCTCTCACTGTTGTGGCTTCTCCTGTTGCGGAGCACAGGCTCTGGATGCGCAGGCTCAGCGGCCATGGCTCACGGGCCCAGCCGCTCCGTGGCATGTGAGATCCTCCCGGACCGGGGCATGAACCCGCGGCCCCTGCGTCGGCAGGCAGACACCAGGGAAGCCCCCCAAAATAGTAATATTCTTTTACGAATTTCTCTCTGCTACTGAAGTAAATATCCAAGTCTATTTGATTAATAGACTATTTTCTCTTATCTCAACACTGAGAGTATGATTTTAAAATATCATTTTTATTTCAGACTCATTTTTCCAACTTTCTATAAGAAAAATAAATATCAAGACATTATAGCTGCTTTGCAGGATCCTTTGCTAGACTAATCCATAGTGAACCCAGTTTCAGACTTTCTTCCAGTGATTTATTGGCTTCACTAGAGAAGTGAATTTGCTTGGATTCCTTTGTTGTTCATTTGGACCCAATTATTATAACTTGAAGCTCTCTTCAGCTAGGTAAATACTCAGCACTTTATTACTCACTTCGTAATGATATGTGGAGTTGCATTATTTACATTGATTTTGCTGGTTCTTAATAATAAGTTGGCAAGGAAGGAAATTACCATCTAAAGAGGAACATATGCCATGTCTGCCTTAGTAAATTGAAGGCAGATATTTAAAATGACTTTTTTGTATATCTTTATCACAAAACAAGATGTGTAGAGGAGTAAAGGCAAATTCTAATGATGACTATGCTTCTTTTCTTTCAACTAACCATTTTCTTAATTTTTCCTATCCCTGCTCAATTTTCTCATGAATAAGGCACTTTATTCTCGGTTCCAACTACATATTTAAAAAATATATTTAATTCTATATTTAAAAGGTCAGTCAAAAGGTAACAAACTTCCAGTTATAAGATAAATAAGTACTGGGGATATAATATACAACATAATAGGAAAAAAAGTGTCATTCTTGTTTCTTTATCCTTATTGAATGTGGTAATTTACCTCTGTATTAGCAGCCATTCTTAATTTTCACCTGTCAGATGAGATGCCAGAATGTATGTATTATCATATAAAAGCACCTATCCTGGTTATACCACATAGTCACGTCCCTGCTGCCAAGCTTTCTTGTAGAATATTTTCATATTTTGTATTATCTTAAAATAATCAGGAGAAAAATAATCAGAAAACACTTCCAGTTTTATTATCTCTGTATAAAATTATTTCAATCCAGCAAACATTTTTTGATCATCCATTTGGCAGTATATATAATTGAAATGCAAGATATATATTAAAGTCCCAGCACACAAGAAGCATGGAGTCTGACCCTTTAGGTTATTTTATTTTTTGTAGGCCTATTCTCATCATATGTATTATATTCAAAATATTTAATTTATAAAATCTGTTCTTCATAAAATTATTTATGATAGTCAATATAACACCTTTATACAATTAAAAATCTTCGTTGTTTGCTTTAAGCTGAATTAAAAAATCTAGAAAAACTGTTTCTCCCTTGCCCTATGATTTTTAATGCCATTATTAATTCTACCTTAAAGTCATCTTAAAGTTAAAATTATATTTAACCATTAGAGTCAATAAGAGATCTATATTTTGGCCCTGCTTTATGAAAGATAAGGAATTTTGTTCTCCCTGCTTTTTCCAGACCTTCAAGATGTAATTTGGGGTTTTACTACTTATCATTAAAAATTCTACAGGTTATTATCTGTTTAAAAGAAAATAAATTATAGTCAAATTTATATTTGTAACCATTATGTAGATTTATCTCTGTGGGTTCACCCGGTTTCAAGATTCCACCTCCTCTCCACCAATTGATCTACAGTTTCTGCCCACTGGCAATATTTAATTCAGTAAACATTTTCTTTTCTATTGTAGCTCTTCGTTTTAGATTGGTCCTTTTTCATAATGCCTTACTCTTCTTCTAGAGCAGATTTTAGACTATGAATTAGATATATTTTTTAAAGATTTCTTTTGTTTACTGTAGTAATTCCATTTCAGGGGAGGGTAACTCTTCTGAAGTTTCATAAATAGACACTCACCTTTGTAACAATGGAAAACTTTAAAGGCTCTGCAGTTTTCCTTACAGAGAGGAAAGACTCATTCAGTATTGGCCTTAGAGTCCTATGAGACTTGAGAACAATTCTATCAAAATTATATAGACGAATTTCTAGGTTCCTCAAAGAATGAATCAGCAAGTGATAGATACTAAATTCTAGCATCCTGCAGTGAGTAGAGAGGGAACTGAAGACATAGCTTGGAGCTTCATGTCTGACCAGTCAACAGACTGGATTCCCAGGGGAATCAAGGTTTCTGGTAAGACATTGTATGTCTGTAGCAAATCTGGGAATCCCCATGTCGTGATGGGTTTCTAATTTTTAGGGTTAACTCTACACTTTATGATCAAGCTATGACTTTGCAATGCCACAGTAGCATTTCAGGAGGATGGTAAGGCTGAGGTTGGATTCTATGAAGCCTCTGAAGTGTCCAAAACAAGATAAAATTACATGGGCCAATATGGCAAGGCCCTTTTACCCCACTTTGGCTTCAAGGCATCTCTGGCTTATGTGTTGGGCTGCTGTATAAGTTTTCATTTGAAGAAAGTGTTTAATTGCTAAAGTTTTTTTGACTACTATTAGTCCAAACCTTCATTTTAAGGGAGAATAGTAATGAAGCCACACCAAAACTCGAGTCTACTTATTCTGAGACCAGAGATCACCTCCCTCTGAGAATCACTTATTTATACTGATGTATTTTATGAAAATAACTCAGCTCTTAAGATAAATGCAAATATAGAATAACATTCCAATTTACATTAAAGTTACTTAAAGTAACACTTAAATTTAAAATAACGTCTAGATTTCAAAGATTTTTCCCTTTGTTTATATGTTCTTAATTAAATAATAATGTGATACTAAGATTGGTGACCAAAAATTCTTAGAAAGCCTCAAGGTGGTTTCTGTTCTTTATTCCTCCATGGTTGTCTCTGTGCTCATCTTGTGAATGAGGGTCTTCCAAGAGGGTGAGAAAAGCAATTTCATTAAGACATGGTGTCTGATATAAAGTATTTGCTATAATTATCATTTAAGACACAATTCCAAATCCAGCACCATTAATCAATGTCCTATATATAGAACATCATTCAGGAAATTGCCTGATCAGGAGATTGTAAAGGAAGCAGAAGATGAAGACCTGCAAATGAGAAAATGTGAACATTTTGATAAAAGGCAGACACTTTTTAAAGATAACCAAGGCAGTAGAACGGCAAAGGTATCCAGGTCAGACCTTTTTGAACCATTCTGTCAGAAGGAGCCATGCTGTCTCCATTACATAGTATCATTCTTGTTTTTTCTTCATAGCGTTAATTGATAACTGAAGTTGTGTTATTAATTTTGCCTCCCATACCAGAATATAAGTTTCAGGAAAACAGGAATATTGTTTATTCTGTTCTTTTTTTTACTCATCTGAGACTATATCAGTTCTTAACAAATGAAAAGGCATTTAATAAGTGCTTAGTGGATATATGTTTATACAGATGGATGGATAGGTGGACTAGATAAATAGAATAGCAAGCTGAACCTAAGAATTAACCAGAATTGGGTAAATCTCTTTTGACAAAAATTTCCTAGAACATAGAATTCGAGCAGAATTTTTAAAAAAGGAGTTGTATAAAAACAATAAATAAAATTGGAATATAGAGTCATAAAATTAAATAGCCACACAGGCAGGCTGTGGTTAAATTCAATTAGATCACTAAGGAGAACAAAGAAATTCCCTTTTGTGGGATATCACCTTATTTTAATTTTTTTCTGAAATTTTTTTCATCTGAATCTATTTTTATGTTTACTTTTTTTGCTTAGAAAATATATCTGAAAATTTAGAAATGTATTTTTTAAAAGGTAAAGAATATTGTGTTAAAAAAATGTTCTGAGTTAAATGTTTTTTCTCTCTTTGTAAGGTGCTTCCTATGGTTTCTCTTCCTTTTTTTTAAACTTCTTTCTAAAAGGCCACATGATGAAGAGTTATCCATTAAATCCTTTGATCTTCTATTGCAGTGCTGCATAAAAGTTACGGTTTGTGATTTTTTTGTGATGTCAGAGTCCAGGTATAGCGTGAACTGAGCAGTCAACCTTTACTGGGGGCAAAGGACTCATGGAAAGTCAGTATAATAGAGTTGATGTTGCAAGCTCATAGGTATTTATTGTTTATGAAGGGCAAATATGTCATGCTCAAATCATCAAACTAATATAGCACCACCCTTTGCTAAGCTTTCAGTGCCTGCAAATGCTTCTGTCTGGAGCCGATACAAACAAAAAAAGAAGGGCTAAACTGATCAAAACTTCCTAATTTTGTAACTTGCGGTATAGCCTCTCTATGCCTTCAACTTTTAGAATGAGAAAATTTGAGTATTTTAGAACAACAGCCTTCCTGCCACTTCTCATGAGTCCCTCTTGTTGCTTCACTCCTCTTGGAAAGCATGTGGCTTTCGGCATTTCAAGAGGCAAAGTTGGATGCACCGACCACCGCCTGCCTTTGACCCCGGGAACTTCAGTCCCCTCCATACATGGCTTAACCTTACACCCTTCAAAGGAAAATAGAGCCAGTCTTCATCCTCAGACTTTTGAGAACGAATAACATCAGTGTACCACTACCCTCTCAAACGGACAAGATGAAAATTAAGTGGACTTTTCATATTCACATAGCAACAATTTTCATGCCTGTTTTTCTCTCTCACCTTTTAATAGTATATTTTTATGTGATGAATATAAGAAAAAAATCCCTTAATCTCAAAAGAAATATGGTCTCTGAATCCTCTTCTGATTTCAGGGTTCCCAGCGGCATTTGTTATAGCCTGGGCTGTGGCACGAGCAACTCTGGCTGATGCGAGGTGAGTGGAAACAAGAAGAGGTAAAGCAAGAGCCTGGGGTTTTCTCAAGACTTGCTGCTGTTCTTGATGACATTGCCCTTTAGGGACGTTATGTGGGAAATTACCTTGTAGCCTCTGATACATTACCAGCAAGCTATCCATCCCAGAGTCATGGGACAGAAAGACTCACAGGCCCGATTAGGATGGTCATAAACTCCATGGTTTATGAAATCAATTTGAAACATACAGTGAGAAGCAAAGGGAAAGAGATGGGTAAGTTAACACACTTAGGATATCATGCACACAGGTGAAAGGACTGCACTACCTGAGTCCTGGGATAGGCAGTGCTCGTATCTCCTCTCGGTCTCTCTCTCACTCTCTCTGCCACATCAGCATTCCCCACTGATGGTGTGGTTATGAGGACCAGAAATGTGGTTGCAACAAGGGGACCCACAGACAGAAGGTGCCTTGGGCCGGAGACACACACTTGCTGTCTCAGAGAGATATAAGGGCAAGTTCACTTGGCCATGGCTCTAGCTTGCCACTTAGCCTGCTGAGCAGCTCTGGGTTGTTTTTGCGTTCTTTGGGCAAAGGATATGTGGCCATGGGTTCCACCAGTCAGTGGCTGAATTAAGACATCAAGACTATCAAGTACTTCCTGCATATTTGGGGATACTTTGTGCCTCTTATATATTATTTAGTGCTCAGTTGCCCCAGATATTTAGTACCTGTGCTTAACATGCATGTGCTCTACTTACTAACTACTGATCTACATTTAATGCAAACTGTAGGTTTAATCCACCCCGTTTGTTCTCTTGTCTTCTATAGCGTAATTAAATATTCTTAAATGATAAAAAAAATGCACATTAGAAGTGGAATCCCTCCTAGGGAATCACTAGCCCCCCAGTTGTCTGTTTCTCTTTGGGTGCTACGTGATGAATGGAGACTGAAACATTCATTTTTTCATATTATTTCTGTTTTTAGTAATAGTGAGTCAAAGAAAGTAAAGGAGAACATGGAGAAGCATTCAGTGCCTGCTCTTTGCTTTCATGGTCAAACGTATTGCTTGGAATGAATTGTGTCTCCCCAAAATTCATATGTGGGAAGCCCTAATTCCCAGTGTGACTGTATTTGGAGATACGGCCCTTAAGGAGGTAATTAAGGTTAAATGAAATCCTAAGGGTATGGCCCTGATATGATAGGATTAGTGTCTTCATGAGAAGAGACGCGAGGGAGCTCCTTCTCTCTGTGTATGAACATGAAGTAAAGGTTTTATGAGTACACAGCAAGATGACAGTGCCTTGCATTTTGATCTCAGACTTTAGCCTCCAACTGTGAGAAAATAAATGTCTGCTGTTTAAGCCCTCAGTCTATACTATATTGTTATGGCAGCTCGAGCAGACTAATACACTTATGATACATGAAAAGGCAATTTAAAGAGAGACAGTTTTAACTTATAGATGTAGTAATGCTGAGCATTCTTCCCTGTTAACAGAATACAGTTTAATATCCACAGATCGTGTACATCTCCTGACAGCAACTCCTTTTTGTTTGCTTCTTTCTTTCTTTGAGCCCGTACCTTTGTTTTGAGTCATTGAGTATTTCCTTCAGAATCATTTTGTCAGTTGTGCAGTGAAAAAAATGCCACATCATGTGAGCACCTGAATTCTACAAAGAACGTACCACTGTTCCCCCAAATCTGAAGTCTACAGATCATTATCTTTAGGTGCAGCCTTGCTCCAGAACTCCCCATTCATCAGCTTTCCCTCAGTTCTAGAACTTAACTGGCTTTGCTTTTTTTTTTTTTAAAACATCTTTATTGGAGTATAATTGCTTTACAATGGTGTGTTAGTTTCTGCTTTATAACAAAGTGAATCAGCTGTACGTATACATATATCCCCATATCTCCTCCCTCTTGCGTCTCCCTCCCACCCTCCCTATCCCACCCCTCTAGGTGGTCACAAAGCACCAAGCTGATCTCCCTGTGCTATGCGGCTGCTTCCCACTAGCTAGCTATTTTACATTTGATAGTATATATAAGTCCATGCCACTCTCTCACTTCGTCCCAGCTTACCCTTCCCCCTCCCTGTGTCCTCAAGTCCATTCACTATGTCTGAGTCTTTATTCCTGTCCTGCCCCTAGGTTCTTCATAACCATTTTTTTTTAAGATTCCATGTATATGTGTTAGCATATGGTATTTGTTTTTCTCTTTCTGACTTACTTCACTCTCTATGATAATCTCTAGGTCCATCCACCTCACTACAAATGACTCAATTTCGTTTCTTTTTATGGCTGAGTAATATTCCATTGTATATATGTGCCACATCTCCTTTATCCATTCATCTGTCGATGGACACTTAGGTTGTGGCTTTGCATTATTGTTACTGAGCTGAACTTTGGGTTCACTCACCCGATGAGCAGCAAAGCGAATCTACTGACACTGGATTGTAGTGAGGAAAAGTACAGCTTTTATTTGCAGGATGCAAAGCAAGGAGAATGGGCAACTAATGCTCAAAAGACCTGAACTCCCTGTTGCTTTGGAGCAAGGGTTTTTAAGGCAACGTTAGGATGAGGGTCACAGGTGCATGGTTAGCTCAGGGACATTCTTCTGACTGGTTGGTGGTGAGGTAACAAGGTGATGTTTTAGGAGTCTTAATCATCAGTTTTCTGGTTCCAACCAGTCCAGGGTCTACATGCTTGTGGTCAGCATGTAGTCAACATCCTCCACAGGGTAGGGGTCTTAGTTTCTGCAGAACAACGCAAGATATGCATCAGATTGTTACCTGTATCCCTTCAGGAGGAACTAGGAGTCCTGTGACTCTGCTCTTCAAGCTATTACTACTTTTCTTGCTTGACTGCTTTTCCTGTGTTTCTGCATTTTCTCACTTCACTAATTAGTAACTGTTTGAGTCTGCTCTTTGGAACTTGGGGAAACCCTTGGAGACTAAAGCTTTTTTCTGCAAACAAGAAGTGGGGACACAGAGGGGCTTGTACCCAGTAGGGTCCCGCAGGGTTTCATTTTTACTTACTTTATCTCTTTATGCCATTTGGATTTGTTGACAATTGGGGGTTAACGTTATCTACATTGTTATCATTATTGTTACATTTACCCAGTGATATTGGAAATCTCAAAGAAAACTTGCGGCATTGCTGTTTGATTTCTTAGAGGAGGGAGGGAGGTTGAGTCAGTAAAGAGGTACTAAATAATGATAAATAATTTTACCCTGAGATGTGTAACCAAATCACTTAGATTTGGAATTTTAGAGAAGGTAGAAGGGAAGGCATTGTTTGGTCCAATCCCCACATTTGAGAGATGAATAGAATGAGACCCAGAGTTATCAGGTTACATCTCCAAAGCCTACAGCTAGCCTGGAGCAATTTTGACTTATTCATCCATTCAACAGCTATTCCAGGCCTTGAGCAAGGAAAGAAAGCAAATATATTCATAGTACATTTTATATTGAATTAATTAGTTTTCTTAGTTATCTTGCATTTTTAAAAAAATCATAAACTAGATATTAAATCATTAATAATCCTGTCTTTTTGCTGAAAAAATAAATATATGTTTATCATTTTTGAGAAAAAATCCATTAGGTATGTAATACTTTGAAAAATACAACTGATACTAAATATTGCCCTAAACCAGATGTATTAATGTAAAAATATTAAATATAAGTTAGATCATGTGACTCTTCTGCATAAAATATTTATTCCTACCTTACTTAGAATAAAATCTTGAATTCTATAGTGCCCTGATCTGAGTGTGATAATTGGGTTAAGGGGTCATTTTATATTTATTTTGCATAGAAAATAAAACTGTATTACCACATTCATGGCATGATTTTATAGTTGCCAGATTTGATTTCTCATGAAATTCAGCTTGTCTAAGTTAAAAAGTTTTTGTGGGTTTTCTTGAGTGTCGTCATCTGACCTATGTATAGTGCCATGTCACAAAGTTCAAGTGGAGAGAGCAGACTTGGAGCATCTCCAAAGGACAGATGGGGCCCCTGCTCATGTCTCTTATAGTTGCAATTTATAGTTTTCTAATCTGGCCTTTCAAAGCTAGAACTCTGACTTTCTCTGTATCTTAGATATTTAGAGATAAGCAGATAAGACCCAGTTTTAGAAGGTACTCTAAACTCTATAGAATATACAAAAGAAGTCTCTTCCAGTTCTAAAATTCTATCAAAGTGTTATTTGACTAAGGTAGGGTAAGATAATTGGGTAGTTTAGATGGGACAAATGACTTAAAAAGTGAATAATTTTGTTTTTCTTTTTACTTACAAAAGCAAAAACACCTTACAAGATAACTTATTACCTTCTCCCTGCTCATTCAAAGGAGATAAGAGATGCCAGCAGGAACCTTAGGGCTTGCAATTGAAAGGACCAAGAAAAGATACACTCCATCATTCCTAGGAAATCTTCATGGCTCTCAGGGAACTTCACTTCCTCTACTCTTATCAGAGTATGAGTTGTGGAGACAATACAGTATTCAATGAATATAATTCCCTGGATCCCTCTGGTGGAAAAATGCATTTCCTGTTTCCAGTCCTGGCTGCAGGAAATCATACTTTCTAATCTGTCTGCTTTACCATTCAGCATACAGACTACTGTGTTTCATGCTCTACCATTCAGAACTACGTTTTTACCGACATTTAGTCCTGCATTTCCTAGAGTGTTAAAATTTATTTTAAAAAATCTGGACAGAGGGTAGTTTCTCAGCCATATTAACAAACATGGTGTGAGCTGGGACATTGAAGGATTAATGAAAAATAAGGATTAATAGCATTTTCTTTAAAATATCTGAAACCTCAGTTGCCTCTTATCAAAGGGCAAATTTGAAACTTTGACATTGAAAATGATCAAAGTCAAGTTTTTCCTGTTTTTAGAAGTAGCTGGTTTGACCTACTTCCAGATAAAAGTATTTTGTAGAGCTGAAATTGTGTAATTGAATTCTGGTGTGTTAGGAGACACCACGATGAAATGTCATTGAAGCAAAGAGGGAAGATTATGAAGATATTACCAGATGTCAAAGCTGAAAAGAAAATTTATGAAATCCAAATTTATGAAATCCAAAATTTAGTGAATCAAAGTTCAATTTATATTCTCACAATATGTGCCACTTTCCTTACAGTGGGAAGCCTTCTTAGCGTGGTGTGATAGATGTTTTGCACGACTCTAACACTTTTATCTTTCTTGTCTGGCTGAACAATGTGGAAAATAGATGCATACAAATAATATGGGCAATGTTCAATAATGTGTAAACAAGTAAGGTGTATGCAAGTATAAAATGTCCCTGTGTTTGATTTCCATTCTTATTCAGTCTTCAAGCCCATTGACTTTGCAGATTTCAGTGTGGCTGGACCAGAATTACACTTTGTTCTAGGGGTCTGTTTGATTTAACTGTGGTACCTCCTTCCAATGGAATGCTGAGCTACTAAGCTCTCTTGGTACTGATATAGAAAGAAATCAAAAGTATACTATTAAAAGGAAAGGGCAAGTTACAGAACAGAGTGTACATTGCATTTTTGTAAGATGGGGAAAATAAGATTATAATATGTGTATGTGTTTGTATATGCAAAAAGAAATACTGAAAGCATATACAATAAAGTAATAAAAGATGTTACCTGTAAGGAGAAAGGCAAGGTCAGAGGTATACAGGAACATGGGGAGGACTGAGATGTCTCAATGTCTATCTTTTTATATAGTTTGTTTTTTGAAATGAGAATGTATTGCCTATATACAAAATTATATTTAAAAAGTATGTTGTTATTACATGTGTACTGAAAATGTTTTACCTTCAAGGAATAGTTGAAATAGCTTTTTATTATCCATAATTTGTTCATTAATTTAAAAGTAACTTTCTTAATAAGTTTATTATCCAAAATTTAAAAATTATCATTATATCATTAAAATTTCTTTATAAAATTTCATTTACTGTTACCACAATCAATGCTAGGTTTTGTCTAAGGAGAAAGAAACTGAAGGCTTTTATTTATGTATCTTTAATTAAAAAAAAACCATTTAAAGTGCTACATTAAAGTTTCAAGTGGAACTAGTTTTTCTCAACTCTGTTCCATTTATTCTAGTGTAAGACCTTTACCACAAACCAGATTGGGTGAGGTTGGGTCTAACTTACTTTGAATTCAATTCAATTCAACAAGTGTTTATTGACCTCCTACATGCTATGTACTGTTCTAGGCACTTGTAACAGAAAACAAAAACAACAATGATCCCTGCCTATGTAAACTTAAATTCTAGTTGGAGTGAGCAGGAAGCAGAAAATAAATATTAACAAATAAGTAAATCAAATAGTGTTTTTATTAAGTACTGTTAAAAACTAACTTTTTAAAATAGAAGATAAAATCATGATCTAATGCAAATATAAAATGAGCACCTATCAAGATTTTTTAACTCACTAATTAATGAGGAAACCATTAAGATGTTGTAACTTGTTCAAAGGAGAAATAAAAGAATTACATGTTTATATCTAGTAATAGGTACACTGAAATAATTTTACAAATAAATGTAAAAACTGGTCAATATTCACAGATCACTGAGCAATTACATTCCACCAAACACAGCTAATTTTCCTTTCTATGGACAAAAATAATTTGCATTCAGGTTTCTTCTACATTCCTATCAACAAGAATCATTTGCATGATTGTCAGTTTTCTGTTGCATTTCTGTGGATAAGAATGTACTAATGTCTGTGTTCTACAACCAATGGAGTAAATTCTGAAAGTGAGAGGACTTTCTCTATCAACAAGGTTTAATTGTTATGGATCTTTCCAGTGATAACAAAAATAAACAATCAGTGGTACCACATTTAGAAGACTAATTTTTTTGTGGCTCTAGAAACATAGTTTTGATTCTTTCATAAAAATAATAAACCACTATTTATAATACTTTACTTATCCCCAAGGAGTAGCTAATAGTATGGAAACCAGGACTGTTACACTTTTTTTTTTTTTTTTTTTTTTTTTTTTTTTTTACTGTTTTGGGTGTTTTAGGAGATTTTTTTTTTCCCTGTCTACTTGTTTCTTAATCAAAAACCTGGGTCTGGAATTTTTGGTAAAACAAAATGTTACCTCTCACTGCTTATTTGCTTTGCTGATTCTTTAATGGAAGTTCTTTTTCATGTCTCAGATGCTGGGAACTTAGTGCTGGAGACATCAAGTGGATTTATCAAGCCCCAATCTTAGCAGCTATCGGGGTAAGTTTAAAAACCTGTATAGTTTAAATAAAGAAGAAAAAGATGCGTAATTAAACTACTGCTAAAACCCAGAGAAAGTTTGTCTGTCACTTTGTTTCCTAAACCTCACATTACAGCAATAGCTGTTGGGAAAGTCTGGATTGGGGATCAGACCCTTATTCATGGCTGACACTGCGATCCGTGAAGAAAGCGCATACCCTCCCTTTAATCTGCCAACATGTAGGGAAAATTCCGGGACTTCAAAATATCTATGAACATTTATAGGTTCAAGCAGTTGGGGCGGTCCTTAAACTCTTCCCCCTTTTCAGCCATTATTTTATAAAGTTCTGACCACCTGATCACCTGGTAATAGGTAGGAGGAGGGGGCAAAGATGTAATAGCAAGAGAACAGAGGAATTATCGAGAGAGAAAAATGATAGTGTGATTTATTATAAAACATTGCCTAAAGCTTTTATTTCACATACTTTCCCCAAGGAGTTAAGAGGATTCCATACTCTTTTGGACTGTCTAGTCCAAAAAAGACTAGAGTTGGCAGTCATATTGCATGGGACTTATCTGCCTGTATATTATGTCTGTGTTACAAAGGAAAACAAAATCACACACTTTGTGTCTAACAAAACTCACCAAAATGCTCAATATTCTGTAATAACCTAAATGGGAAAAGACTTTGAAAAAGAATAGATACATGTATATGTATAACTGAATCACTTTGCTCTGCACCTGAAACTAACAACATTGTTAATCAACTATGCTCCAATATAAAATAAAAATTAAAAAAGAAAAAAGAAATGTGTACTCTTGACCTTCCCTGAAGAGTTATGGTATTAGCTTCTCTGTGGTTTGATGAAGAAATTATACCACCTTGTGTTTTCCTGGTTTTCATGTATTAACCCAAGATTATATACATCTTTAAAAAAGGACTGATGTCCCAATATTAAATGTTAAATAATTTGAAAGTAATATAGCAGCCTGATTTTTTTCTATTTTTTCATTGAAGTATAGTTGATTTACAATGTTGTGTTAGTTTCAGGTGTACAGCAAAGTGATTCAGTAATACATATCTATCTATATCTATCTGTCTATCTAGCTATCTATCTATTCTTTTTCAGATTCTTTTCCATTATCGTTTATTACAAGATATTGAATATAGTTCCCTGTGTTATACAGTAGGTCCTTGTTGTTTATCCATTATATATATAGTAGTGTGTATATGTTAATCCCAAACTCCTAATTTATGCCCCCCCCAACCTTTCCCTTTTGGTAACCATAAGTTTGTTTCTATGCCTGTGAGTCTATTTCAGTTTTGTAAATATTTTCATTTGTATCATTTTTTTAGATTCCACATATAAGTGATATCCTATGATACTTGTCTTTCTCTGTCTGACTTACTTCACTTAGTATGACAATCTCTAGGTCCATCCATGTTGCTGCAAATGGCATTATTTCATTCTTTTATATGGCTGAATAGTATTCCATTGTGTGTGTGTATACATATATATGTATACACACACACACACACATATATATATATATATATATATATGTATACACACACAACACATCTTCTTTATCCATTCATCTATTGATGGATATTTAGGTTGCTTCCATGTCTTGGCTGTTGTAAATAGTAGCAGCCTGATTTTTAACCAATTTTTTCAGTGTTTCTTTGTTCTCCAGTTTCTTACTTTTCTCATTTTGTTTTCTTTTGGACAAGGTGTGTCAGCATGTTGGCATGATGGATCCAGAAGTACAGCCATTCATGTGGTTGAGGTTTTGTAAGATCTATCCAGATAGTCAGGTAAAAGCTTATTTATTCATAGGAAAAATGCAGATAGCAAGGTAGAAGAGATTGAAGAGGAATCTTCACTTCAGAAGCTCATTGCTGTAAATATATAGAGGGGAAAATAAAGTACCGAAGTTTTAGAGAAGCCAGTTTGTACCCTTGCTACAGCAGCCTGTTATCAAATTAGACCCGATTCTAAGTCTTAGGGGAAGCTCAAAAATGGATTGTGGAAATGAACATATCTACAAAACAAAAACAGACTCACAAACATACAGAACAGACTTGTGGTTGCCAAGGGGGAGGGGGTGGGGGAGGGAAGGATTGGGAGTTTGGGATTAACAGATGCAAACTATTGTATATAGGATGGATAAACAACAAGGTGCCTACTGTATAGCCCAGGGAACTATATTCAACATCTTATGATAAACCATAATGGATAAGAATATGAAAAAGAAGATATATGTATAACTGAGTCACTTTGCTTTACAGCAGAAATTAACACAACATTGTAAATCAACTACAATAAAGTTTTTAAAAATGGGTTGTGGATAAATGAATGAATGACTTCAGTTTAGAAACTCATTAATTTTAATGAAGTGCTGCTGTATTAATGTAGTGATAAACCATCCCATCAAACCTAGTGATAAACTATATCCCTGAGAGATTATCAATAAACTTAAAGAAGATAATTAACTTTATAAATTAACTGGGGTTTACTTCTCTGATTTCCCTTTTATGCACTGATATGCTAACTTGTCTGCATTTCCAGGCCTTTAATTTTCTTTTCTCTCTCTTCCTCCTTTATTATGTTTGCTCCTCCATCTCTTACTACCATCTTTTTAAAGGGATAACCCATGTCTTAATACTTTTTGTGTCTTCAGTGCCTTGTACTTGAATTGATAAATAAGAGGTAATTAAATATTATAAAAATGAGGCAAATTTAAGAACATTAAGTTTGTGTTTTCATTTGATGAAAAGGAAGGGCTTATTAAAATCCAAGGGATCTTTGTAAAATTACTAGGAATTGAAGCAAAGAACAGTGGAGAAAAAAGTAAATCATAGGACCTTTTTCACTGAAATAGTTGATTTTTATCCAAAGCTTTGTTGTTTATTTACAGATCTTAGTTACTCACATCAGCAGTGTGGATGAGAAGTTTATTTGGTGAGGTTTCTAAATTGCAATGTGAAACAGTACAGTTAGGTGATTATAGAGGTTCTGAAAGATTCACCATTGATGAAAGAGAACCAGAAATGATGGTACACTCAATAAATTTTGAAGGAAACTTAGGTGGGATGCCATTTTCGTCTTCTAGAACTAATATTATGAGCAATGCAAAGCAAGAATTCTTAAATATTTTTCCAATATTACAACATCCATTTAATCTCAAAAATCAGAGAAGAGATTCAAGAGCACCTTTCTGTTCACTTAAAGTTACATTTTTGTTTCTTTATTACAATTCAGGGTTATCTCAGTTCCTCTTAAGGTTTCCTCACTTTACTGTGGAAACAGCCTATATGGGACGTGGTGCACCTGGAGCCCTGGTCTCAGCACCTGGAGTGTAGTACTCCTTCCTCTGAGCTCTTCTGTGTCCTGAAGCCAGGAAGAATGATACTAATAATAACAACATACACAGCAAAGTGCTTACCACCATTGGGCACTGTTTTAAACACTTCATTTACATTGATTGATCTAATCCTCCCAATAACTCTAAATGAGGAAACTGCCCAAGGTCACTCAGCTAGTAAGTGGTGGAGCTCAGATTCTAATTTCAGGGTCAATGTCCCTACCTAGTGAGCTCACAGTAAATAATGTGAGCTCTTATAATAAAAAGCTTACATCCCGCACTTATAATAAAAGCCAACATCCCTGATAGTCCAGAGGAGACCCTGTCACTCATGCCTGCACCCTTTATGCTCTCTGCCTTAGCCTCGTTGTTTCCCTTTCGGTTCCTTGAACTTCTCCATGGCTGCCCCTCTCAAGACTATTCTTCATCTTGCCCTGTACCCTTGGAAGGCTGGGATATGCTTCCTTCTACTCCTCCCTTTAAATGTCACTTCTTCATTGTGGCTTCCTTGTTGCCCCCAATCAAAATTAGGTCACCTGTCATAATCCGGAGAGCACGGTGAGGTTTTTATTTCTCAAGATCATCATCAAGTATAATGCTTCTGATTGTTTGTTGAATGTCCATCTTGCCCACTAAACTGAAGGGCTTTTGTGAACAAGAACCATATTTTTCTCAACTTCTATATTCTAATGCCTTGTAATTTTCCTGGCACAGAGTAGACTCTCAATAAACACTTGCTGAAAAAATAAAACATGCATACAAAGTAAATATTCTGGGACACGGTAAGAGGGAAGAAGTGAAATAAGAGCAGAAAGCCAGTATAATTACAGAACTTTTGAGTCCATTTTACGCAACCTTTTTATTTTCTAGAGAAGGAAACTAAAGCCCACACAGATAAAGGTCACACAGCCAGTGTAACAAAACAAAGACTATAACCTGCATTTTTGGACCATGTTCTTTTCACTTACATTCCAAAGCATGTCAGAATTTTTTCTTGAAGTTATGGGAAAATAATCTTTTCAATTTTATGGCTACATTTATAATTTTTTATATGTTAACTTTAGAATAAAAGTTTGTTTGTTTTTTAGTCTTGCATTTCGTAGTATGGATGAGTGTTCATAGGTTCTAACTTGAAGAAGTCATATCAAGAGAATTGAATTTCAGAGATAATGACAGACTTTAGTACAAATTTGGAAGGAACAACTTGATTTTGGAATCATAGAATCTAAAATTGTAGCACGATGGTTTTCTGTGTTTTGTTCATATGTGGTAAAATTATGTTTAAGAGAATTAGGGTCATTTGAAACATTAATTTTTGTTCTGAAAATAAATGTCTCTAAATATAATTAATTATTCACCCTCAACAGCTTGCTGTTGATTTGAAGATGATTTTAAGTTCTATATAGCATTAAAATATGAAAGGAATGGGCTTCCCTCGTGGTGCAGCGGTTAAGAATCTGCCTGCCTAGGGGACATGGGTTCGATCCCTGGTCCGTGAAGATCACAGATGCCGTGGAGCAACTAAGCCCGTGCACCACAACTACTGAGCCCGCGTGCCACAAATTCTGAAGCCCGCATGCCTAGAGCCTGTGCTCTGCAACAAGAGAAGCCACCACAATGAGAAGCCTGCACACCGCAACGGAAGAGTAGCCCCTGCTCACTGCAACTAGAGAAAGCCTGTGGCAGCAATGAAGACCCAACGCATCCAAAAATAAATTTATTTAAAAAATATGAAAGGAATATTTCCTAATTGACAACGGGACATGAAGCATTGTTTTGGTCCTGGGCCTCCCAGAGCAGCATTAGGAGGAACAGTGTGCTTGGCCCACAGAGCAGGAGAAGCCACAGGCAGGGCAAAATGGATTAGAAGTGGTGAAGGTGAAGTTGGCAGAGGTGATAAATCCCGACCAAGCGGGACACTGCCCCCTGACACCCGAGAACCTACGTTTTCACTGGTGTCAACCAGAAGAGACTATAATAGCTGAAGAGAAATAAAACCACAGACATAAAAATACAGATTGTAAAATTGAGCAGATTTGCTCATGAGCATTTACAAGATGGTCTTTGAAGAGGCCAGTAATATGGGGTGGAGAGAGCTTTGGTCTTAGTAGAAATCTGAGATCTTGGATTTACAGGTTAGGGAAAAGAAAAACAGAAACTCTGTGGTATTTGTCTTTACTTGTTTCCTTCATCCTGTATTAGTCGGCTTCATCCCTCCATCCTTTCATTCATCATCCTCTGATGTGTGATCAAATGGTCTTTCTAGTCCCTGCTCAATTTGATTTTTACCAAAATGTCTTTTCTTTTGTCCCTTGACAGAGTTAAATCTCTTTCTATTTATCATTTGATGAATAAATATTTTGGAGTGCATTTTTTGCTTCATGTTTTATCTCAAAACGTTTTCTTCATTAACCCTCAAACAACTTTGAGATTGGTATTTTCATTATTCTTAGTTTGAGTCCAAGAGCAGTTATGCAACTAGCTTAGGTATATACATTTAGAAAGTGCTGTAGTCGGAGTCAGGTTCAGGCAGTGTAGTTCCAGAGCCCACAGTTATCCCTGTTTGTGGTAATTGAATTTAAGTTCTGCCAGTGTTTGCCAGGGTGAGAGCACATACCCTGGTGCATACGTGCAAGGTTATTAAGTAAAATCACTTAACATTGAGAATACTGGTCCCTCTCCAACCCTTCTGAACACATCTTGGAGGTCTCATTTTGATACTGGTCTTTAACACTTTTCTAATGTGTGTGGTGTCTTCCTTTGGGGGATGGAGGTGGGGGACAGGCAACCCAGTCTAGGTAAAATTTCATATGACTTGTTTCCATTGTATTTTTACAGTTGCCTCTTGCTTGTAGCAGCTTCTATTGGTTTTCCACTGATGGTAATGATATGAAATTTAAATAATTTAATAAAAGTGGATTGCTTGAAGAAGGGTATTAAGTAAATAATAGCAGATGAATAATATTGATATGGCCAAAATCATGGTGGTGACACCCTAAGCCACTTGGAAAACGCTGAACTAGATCAGTTCCTTTGACAATGAAATTTGGAGTTACTGAAAAAGGCCTGACCAGTGTAACCAGTGAGTGTCCACATGGTTGTGGGAGGTCAGATATGTGTCATGTGTTCAGGAACGTTAAGGGTATAAATGGACAGGTCATGTTTTCTGTGGCTGGAAGGATGGGTGCATCTGTGGAAAATGCAAGAGATCAGACTGGAAGTGGATGGGGGTTGAATCATGATTGGACTCGTATTCTGTGCTATAAGGACATTGGAATTTTCCTTAAAATTATAAGACATTGAAAGATTTTAAGCAGGATAGTGATCTGATTGGAGTTGGGTTTTGGCCTTATGGGGATGATGCCCCAGGCACAAGATGCTCCTAACCCTGGAGATGCTGCAGAGAAAATCTGTTCACCGCAAGCTCCCAAGATGAAGAAGGATAGGCTGAGTCAAGCAAACTCGGTATTCTTCCCACATTCACTCATCAAATACTTCAACCCATCTTCTCCAGGGATGGAGACAGTATGGGGGACTAAGGAGCACAGACATGCACATCAGTTGAGCTGCCTTCCCTGGAAGGAAAAATCAGGAACGGGGATTAAATGAACTAGTCTGGAGGTATGGCAATCTATCTAAGAGAGCTATTGGCTATTCACTTTTTTAAAAAAATTTATTTATTTAGTTTTGGCTGCATTGGGTCTTCATTGCTGCACATGGGCTTTCTCTAGTTGCAGTGAGCAGGGGCTGCTCTTTGTTGCGGTGTGCAGGCTTCTCATTGCGGTGGCTTCTCGTTGCAGAGCACAGGCTCTAGGTGCACAGACTTCAGTAGTTGTGGCACGTGGGCTCAGTAGTTGTGGCTCGCGGGCTGTAGAGCGCAGGTTCAGTAGTTGTGGCGCACAGGCTTAGTTGCTCCACGGCATGCGGGATCTTCCCAGACCAGGGCTCGAACCCATGTCCCCTGCATTGGCAGGCGGATTCTTAACCACTGCACCACCAGGGAAGTCCTGGCTATTCACTTTTAAGTATGTAATTCTATCTGACTGACTCTGACATCAATTATGATATTTTAAAAGTCCTCAGATTTCTGTATGAGAGGTCATTTTCTTGATGCAGGCTTCCAAAGAAAGATACAGGAATTAAAGAGTTGCATTATAATTGGAACAACCAGGACTTCCCTGTGGTCCAGTGGTTAAGACTTTGCTCTCCCAGTGCAGAGGGCCCAGGTTCGATCCCTGATGAGGGCACTAGATCCCGTATGCCACAACTGAAAGATGCCGCATGCTGCAGCTGAAGACCCCGCACGCCACAACAAAGATCCCATGTGCCACAACTAAGACCCAGCACGGCCAAATAAATAAATATTTAAAATTGGAACAACCATAAACAGTGTTAAACTAAGGTGAGCAACAAAGGGACATCAGTGCTTCAGCAGTTGGTGACCATGAGCAGGGTGACAGCAATCCATGTTTTTTTCTTCTTTTGATAGGAGTCAAGCCCATATCTTCAATTCATATAAATCCATTCCTTTGGAGAGACCACAAGCTCCCAAAATATTTCTCTATACAATGTGTTGCTTCATCTTAGCTGAACTAAAATGCAAATGTGCAGTAAGAACTATTTTTTTAAAGGTGCCAAGAAAAGGTAAATATCATCAATAAAAATGTAAATGTATTACTAATTTAATTACTAATTTTAATGTATTACTATTTAATAATATATCTTTTATACTTGGAGGGTCAAAATTTCTTCCAGAGTTACTTTTCTTATAGTACATACATCTAAGCAGTGTTTATACGGTGGGAGTGGTAAAATAGAAAATCCAAGATTCAGTCTTAAACCAACCCAAAGCTTTTATTAAAGACACTGAAATTGGAAATCAGGGCCAGTCACTCGCGGAGATGTTAGAATTTATGTACTTGTTTTTCTATAGGCAGTAGTTCATTTTCTGGTAACTCCTCAAAAGTAATCCATAGAATCAAAAAATGTCCATGTTGGGAAGCATTCTGGTGGGGGGCTCTTGCCTGATGTTAATCTGGCAACACTATTGCAGAGATTTTTGAGCTTTAAATAACCCTACAGAGAACTGATAACTGTGAGAGTTTATAGTTTGCTTTATATATGTTGATGGATTTTAGGAAAATACAGGGCAATAGTCCGTCCCTCCTTCCCTCTCCCCTCCCCTCCTTTCCTCCCTCCCTTCCTTCCTACCTTTCTCTTTCTTTTCCTTCCTTCCCTCCCTCCCTCTCCCTCCTCCCTCCCCCTTCCCTTTTTCTTTCCCTTCCTTCCTTCCTTCCTTCTTCCCTTTCTTCCTTCCTTCCTTCCTTGTTATTGGTATATTTGCTTGTTTTTAGATGTCTACCATGGCTTACAGCACCACTGTGTACCCAAGCTAAGGACTAATGTCTGTGGTCAACAAGTAGTTTGTGGTGTTTGTCATGGGCTTGCTCATTCTATGGATAACGATCTAATTTGAATGACTAACTAAGTAGTGGCCCCTGAGGAGACTGCATGCTACTCAGAGTGCATTAAATGGAGAGCTCCAGACTTTCAATTTTTTTCTTATATATGTTTTGTTCCATGTAACTGTCAAAGGATATCTCAGGGAATTCTGGCAGATGGAATAAGATGGTACTTCTAATAAATTCCTTTAAGAAGAATTCTAAAGTGATATGTTTAAAAATTCATATCCAGTGCATTTTATAAAATATGAAAAGAAGGGGACAAACAGAACATAAGCTTCTCAGCTGCTGTTGAGTCAGTGATTCATTTCTGCCCAGTTGTTATTAAAGGAGGCTCGATCATGAAGCACAAGAAGGGAGCATGAGAGGGATGACTGGTAAGGGAGAAGTTTTAAGTAAAATGGATAAAATTTAATCTCTGATCTTTGATGGAATTACAAATACAATTTTTTTTTTTTTTACCCAGAGGAAAATCTCTGCTCCATAATCTCTTTCCTTTTCTAAATCAGTCAACTATAGAACCTTGAGTGAAATTAAAGCTCTAGCATTTACCCCTAAGTTATAAATTGAATTCCAACGGATAAGAAGTGAACTACATATTTTGTCTTCATATCTATTATACAGATAATCAAATTATAGTAGCTGATATAGATTAAGGAGTTTATTATCTATCATTTAAATGTTCAACATTTAGAATTGATACACATATAAACAAAGCAGAAATGTTTCTCATGTTCATGATATTGAAAAAGAAACCAATATATGGGGTGAGATGTGACGTATTTAGAGAATCTCTGAGGGCAGCTAATACATAGCATCCCTCTTTGCTGCTCAGATTCTAAATAAGTCGAGATATAAAACAAAGGAGGAGAGAGAGAAACAAAGTAAAACCCTTATAGCTGTTAGAGTCTGGGTTGGAAGTTGTGATCTTTGGTCTGTTAGCCAAGTGGGCCAGTTGAAGAACCCCATAATTAGGCAGGATCTGCCCACCCAGGCACAGATTGCTGAGGGGCAGGCTTCTAAGCCTGGAGATGCTGCAGAGAAAGTCTGCTCACTGCAAGCTCCCAAAGAAAAGAAGGATGGGCTGAGTTAAGCAAACTCAGTACTTGTCCCATTTTCACTCATCAAATACTTCAATCCATCTTCTCCAGGGTTGGAGACAGTAAGAGGGAGTAGGGAGAACAGAAGTGCACATCAGTTGACCTACCTTCCCTAGGAGGAAATATCAGGAAAGGGGAGATAGCAAATCTTCCCCATTGTGTATCCAAAGGCGTTGATGAAATTTTTAAGTGTAAATAGATAGTTTTAAATATATTTTATAACAGTGGAATTTCTTGTACATAAATTTTGACTTCTTTCTCTACTTATGTCTTTTGTGATAGACACCTAGAAGTGAAAATTCTACATTAAAGGGGGATATGCTGATTTACCTCAATATAAGTAGGGTTTAGAGAGTGCACATTTCATTCACTCATTTATTCATTCACTCATTTAACAAATCTTGATTAGACACCAAGAACATGGCAGGTGCTGTGTGAGGCAGTGGGGATGAGATGGGGGGAACAGGCATCAATTTCTCCTTAAACTTAAGCATAGTGGGTGAGACAGACATTGAAATGTGACGAGTGCTGTGGTGGGGCTGGGGTGTGGGGAATAGCTTTTGAGAAGTGACATTCAGCTTAAAGCCTGAGAATGAGCTGTCCTAGTAAGGGTGAGAGAGTGGAGGGAGTAGGGAGAATGATCCAGGCAAAGGTGATTCTAGGAGCAGTCTCTGAGATGGCCTGAGGAGCCAGAGGTTTCATGGCTGAAATTTTGACTTTGAAACTCATCTGTGGTTCACTTTGAATAAATCTTTAAAAATTTAATTGACAGAGACTCTAATGTTTATATTTGCATTATTTTAAAACCACACTTGCATAAAATTTATTCGATGTGCTACTGGCTTATTAAAACCACCCTTGCATAAAATTTATTCTATGTGCTACTGGCTTATTAACAGCTTTAAAATTTTTCCTCCAAGAAGATTACTTGAGATATGCAAGGACTCTCTAAATGATTTTTTTCTCTTTGAATGATATTTCATTTAAAATTTTTAAAAAAATCTCACGAGAATGTGTTGTTCTTTTTCATTCCATTTCCCCATATATAGAGTCATTTTTCCTTCTGCAGACTTGGATCTTTCTTTAGAGCAGGATTTTTTCTTTTATGTCTTCATTGATTTGTTCTATTTATCACTTCCTTCAGAAAGAGAAATAATCTTCATAATGACTCTGAATTCCATGCTCTCCATGTAAGCATCTATCCCTCATCACAGAAGTCTTTGTTCTTCATCCCTTCATTTGGGAAGATTCTTCGAGTGTCTTCTAAATTGCTAAATCCACTTTCCTACTCTGTTAGACCTAATGTTTAGGTTTCTAATACTGACTTTAAAACTGGGTTATAAGTTAGATTCTTTACAATCTTTTCTTAACCCATCCTGCTCTTTAAAAAATTTCTGTCTCCATCTCAATCTGCTATTAACTCAACTCTATTTTATGGGCAGTTTGGTGCAGTGGTTAAGAGTCCATGCTATGCATCCAGGCTGCATGGGACTAATTAGGGCTCTGCTGCTTGCAGGCTGTGTGATCATGCATAATTTGTGTAAGCTGTGACTCAGATTCCTCATTTGTATAATGGGGGCAATATGCCTATCTCATAGAGCTGCTGTGAAGACTAAGCGTCAATTCACCTAAAACACTTAGAATAGTAAGTAAGTAGTAAATAACTTAGTTTCTAGTTAACCTATATTCTCCTAAATTATTTATAATAATTTTTTGGAAATTCATTCAGCTGTTACTGCGTGTATCAATATGTGTGTGTGCATGTGTGTGTGTGTGTGTGTATTTTGTTTACCTATCTTTTAAGGCAGCAAGTTCTATTTTTCTTAATTCTTAATTCTTTCCATAATCCACTTTGCTGTCCTTTGAGTTATAAAACCAATGGACTAATTGGTGTGTGTCTTCTTTAATAAGTTTCTGGGAATTTGCGGTATTTACTTAGTATGGTCTACTGACTTGAGTACAGAGTCCCTGGTCATGGGCATTTTAATATGGACGGAGTTTCAGTTTGGCCCATCTGAAGCCATTTGTAATTCTTTATTTTTTCCAGAAATAAGGAATGGCAAATGACAATACCCAGCTAACATTGCTTCCACAGCGCTGCCAGCTTCAGCTCCTAGCACTTGGTCCTTCACACAGTAGTTACACAGCATCACTCCCCACTATTTTCACTCCCAGCTGCATTTGTATTGCCAGGGAGTATAGTCTTAGGGAGAGAGGAATTAATGAAGCATGAAATAAGTTTGGCCATTCAGAAAGTAGCACTCATGTGATAGACAAGTAGTAGTTTCTCACCTTCTTATTGAAAAAGATTATGTGGACATCAATCAGGTGTTGTAGTGGGTGAGGATGAATGAAAATCCTCAACTCTCATGTTTTGAATCTTTTTATCCTCCTGAAAAGAAAGTATAAGATAGTGGTTAAGAGTGACATCAGCATCATGGCAGTGTGTGGCACTCTCTTTGCCTTTCCCCTTCAGTCTACAACCAGTAAAAACATCCATAACTCAACAAAGGTGCCTTTGCTCAACACAGCAGGACATCAGAGAATCCCACACATCTAAAGGTGGGTGGGCTGAAACACATGGAAGAGGCAGAACCAGGCAGAACAGCAGAGGTGGTGCCTATGATCCTGGACCCTCAGCCATGGTAACTGAGCCTGCAGCCCCAGAGAACCTGGTAATATCAGGGGAAGCAGAACATATGACTCCAGCCCTCCAGCCAAAGTGGTGCCCCTGGCCAAAGAGATCCAGGCAACAGTGACAGTGGGCCTATGACCTTGTCCTTCCAGTTATGGAGATGCCTATTACTCTGGATCCCCCTGCCTGCCCCTATCCACAGTGGCAGTGCCTATGAGCCTGACAACCCTGGACATGGTAAGGACACCTGGAACCCTGGCTACCTACCCTCCCCACCCTGCCGGGGGGTAGTGGAGCATGAGCCCCTGGACATAGGAGAAGTACCCACTAACCCAATGTCCCAGGTAGTGATGCCAGCAGCAGCAATGCATTAATGACCCCAGAGGCACAAGCAGCGACAACCAGGGCAATGGATGACACCTCTGACAGAGGTGGTGGAGAGTGGAAAATGCTGATGCTCAAATATAACCAGAAGCAGCTCAGATAAGTGACCAAAAACTTGTGCTATATCACCCCTACTGGAAAACAAGAGAGGCCTCTAGTTACTAATCTGTTGAATCTTTTGAATCAAGTTTTTTTTTTTTTTTAAAAGCTTTACCTAAAGAAGAAAGGTGTCCTCTACTTCAAATATGCTGGTAGAAGAACAACTCATCAAGCTCAATGAAGAACCATGGTAACACTGTATCACAAAAAGAAAGTGACAGTTCTCCAAAAACCAAACTTAGAGCCACAGAATATTGCAATCTTACTGATAGAGTATTCAAAATAGCTGTCATAAAGAAACTCAGTGAACTAAAGGAAAATATAGGAAGGCAGTTCAATAAGCTCAGGAATAAAATTGATGAACAGACGGAATATTTTGCCAAAGAGACTGAAACTCTAAGAAAGAACCAAAGCGAAACTCTGGACCTGAAGGACTTGATAAATGAGATGAGGAAAGCACTGGAAATAGAGCAGATGATATGGAAGAGAGACTAGTGAGCTTGAAGATAGGAATCTAGAAATGATACGGATAGAAGGAAGAGAGAATTAAAATCTTAAAAAAAGAAGACATTCTTTGAGAACTATTTGACTCTATTAGGAAGAGCAGCATTATGTTAATGGGTATACCAGAAGGAGAAGAGTGGAAGAAGGGAGGAGAAAGTTTATTTAAAGAAATAAGAGCAGAAAAATTTCCAAACCCGAGGAAGGAACTGGATATAGAAGTCCATGAAGCTGGGAGAACAACTAATTACTTCAATGTGAAAAAACCTTCTCCACAACACATTATATTACAGCTGTCAAAATAAATGACAAAGAAAGAATTTTAAAGGGAGCCAGGGGAAAAGACTGGCAATCTACAAAGGAACCCCAGTTAGGATATCAGCAGATTTCTCAGCAGAAACTCTACAAGCCAAGAGAGAGTGGAATGATGTACTCAAAATATTGAAAGATAAAAACTGTCAGCCAGAAATAATCTGGCAAAGTTATCATTTAGATATGAAGGAGAAATAAAATTTCTCAGACAAACAAAAGCTGAGGGAGTGCATTCGTATCAGATTTGCCTCATAAGAAATGTTGAAAGGAGCTGTTCTTCCTAAACGAAAAGGTAAAAGTGTGCAAAACTTTGAGTAAGGTGATCAGTAGAATCAGAAACTTGCAACTCTGTATCAGAATAACACAGAGGTTAAAGGTGAAAAAAGCAGTAAAAACAACTATAGCTATTTCAAGTTGGTCACAAACTCACAACATATAAAGGGATAATTTGAGATGACAGAAACATAAAAATGGAAGAGGAAAGTACAGAAGTCATGTAGTCAAATGAAGATAAGATGCTATTGGCAGAAAAAGAACAATTTTATCTATGAGAATTTTAAACAAACGTTATGGTAACCAGAAAGCATAAATCTAGAGCAGAGACATGAAACATAAAAAAAAGGAAACTGAGAAAATATCATAGAAAGCCACCAAACTAAAATGGCAGTCAGAAACACAAGGAAAAAGAAATAATGGAGATATAGAGCAACTAGAAAATAAAAGATAAAATGGCAGTGCTAAGTCCTCATTTATCAATAATCACCCAAAATGAAAATGGATTCAATTCACCAATCAAAAGACACAAAGTGGCCGGATGGATTAAAAAAACATGACCCAATGAAATGCTGTCTCCAGGGGACTTATGTCAGCTTTAAAGACAAACATAGACTCTAGTGAAGGGATGGAAGATGATACTCCAAGTAAATGGCAGCCAAGCAAAAGTGATGTAGCCATACTCATAGCAGACAAAAGCAGACAAAATAGATTTCCAGCCAAAAGAGGTAACAAGAGACAAAGATGGACATTATATAACGATAAAGGGGATGACACCAACATGCACCTAACATATGATCACCAAAATATATAAAGAAATTAACAGACCAAAAGGAAAAAATTGACAGCAACACAGTGATAGTTGGGGACTTTAACACCCCACTTACATCAAGGGATAGATCATCCAGACAGAAACTTAACAAGCAAACAGCAGCTGTAAAACATTAGACCAGGTAGACTTAATAGATTTATACAGAACATTCCACCCAAATGTAGCAGAATACACATTCTTTTCAAGTGCACATGGAACATTTTCAAGGACAGACCGAAAGTTGGGACCCAAAACCAGTCTCAATAAATTTAAGAAGATTGAAAAAATAACAGCATCTTTTCTGATGAAACTAGAAATCAACTACAAGAAGAAAGCTGGAAAAATCATAAATATGTGGAGACTAAACAACATGCAACTGAACAAATATTGAGTCAAAGAAGAAATCAAAGTAGAAATTTAAAAATACCTTAAGACAAATGAAAGTGAAAATACAACATGCCAAAATCCATGGGATGCAGCAAAAGAGGTACAAAGAGGGACGTTTATAGCAATACAGGCCCACCTCAAGAAACAAGAAAAATCTCATATAAACAATCTAACTTTACACCTAAATGAACTAGAAAAGAAAAACAAATGAAGCCCAAATTCAGCAGAAGGAAGGAGATACTAAACATTAGAGTGGAAAGAAATGAATAGAAACTAAAAAGATAACAGAAGAGATTAATGAACCTAAGAGCTGTTTCTTTGAAAATGTTAAAAAAAAATTAACAAATCTTTAGCTAGATTCACTTAGAAAAAGAGAGAAGGCTCTGATAAATAAAATCACAAATGAAAGAGAAGAAATAATAGTGGATATCACAGAAATGCAAAGGATTAAAATAGAATATTATGAACAGGTATATGCCAACAAATCGGACAATATAGAATAAATGGACAAATTTTTAGAATTATACAACCTTTCAAGGCTGAATCATGAATAAATAGGAAAATTGTAATAGACTGATCACTATTAAGGAGATTGGAACAGTAATCAAAACCTCCCCCAAATCAAAAGTCCAGAACCAGATGGTTTCACAGGTGAAATCTAGCAAACACTCAGAAGATTTATTACCTATCCTCTCAAGCTCTTCCAAAATATTGAAGAGGAGAGAATGCTTTCTAACTCATTTTATGAGGACAACATTACCCTGACACCAAGGACAACACACAAAAACAAAACTTACACGCCAATATCTTTGATGAACATAGATGCAAAAATCCTCAACAAAGTATTAGCAAGCTGAATACAATAGTACATTAAGATTACCATATCTTATAATCAAGTGAGATTTGTTCCAGGGATTCAAGGATGATTCAATGGCTGCAAATCAATCATGATACACCACATTAACAAAATAAAAGATAAAAATCATATGATCATCTCAGTAGATGCAGAAAAAGCAACTGATAAGATTCAACACCCATTTATGATAAAAATTCTCAATAAAATGAGTATAAAAGGAGCATACCTCAACATAATAAAGACCATATATGACAACATCATAATCCCAGCTAACACATTCAACAGGGAAGAACTGGAAGCTATCTAAGATCAGGAGCAAGACAAGGATGCTCACTCTTACCACTTTTATTCAACATAGTATTGGAAGTCCTAGTCAGAGGAATTAGGCAAGAAAAAGAAATAAAAGGCATCCAAATTAAAAAGGAAGAAGTCAAACTGATGCTACTTGCAGATGACATGATTTTATATATAAAAACCCCTGAAGATTCCACAAAAAACCCTGTTAGAACTAATAAACAAATTCAGTACAGTTGCAGGATACAAATCAACACACAAAAATCTGTTGCATTTCTATACACTAACAATGGACTAGCAGAAAGAGAAATTAAGAAAACAATCCCATTTACAATTGCAACAAAAAGAATAAAATACCTAGGAATAAATTTAACCAAGGAGGTGAAAAACATGTACACTGAAAACTATAAGACAACCTGAAAGAAACTGAAGGCTATGCAAAGAAATGGAAAGATGTTCTATGCTCATGGATTGGAAGAAGTAACATTGTTAAAATGTCTACATTACCTAAAGCAATATACATATTCAGTGCAATACCCATCAAAATCCCAAGGACATTGTTCAAAGAACTAGAATATAAAAATCCAAATATTTGTATAGAGCCACAAAAGATCCCTGAATAGCCAAAGAAATCCCAAAAGAAAAGAACAAAGCTGGTGATGTCACACTCCCTGATTTCAAACTGTATTACAAAGCTATAGTAATCAAAACAGCATGGTATTGGCAGAAAAAGAGTCACACAGATAAATGGAACAGAATTGAGAGACCAGCAATAAAACCACACATATATGGACAATTAATTTAAAACAAAGGGGCAAAGAATATACAATGGAAAAGGATGGTCTTTTCAATAAATGGTGTTGGGAAAACTGAACAGCCACATGCAAAAGAATGAAAGTGGACCACTATCTCACACAACACACAAAAATCAACTCGAAATGGATTAGACTTAAATGTAAGACCTGAAACCACAAACTCCTAGAAGAAAACATATGTAATATACTCTTTGGCATTGGTCTTAGCAATATCTTTCTGAATATGTGTCCTCAGGCAAGGGAAACAAAAGCAAAAATAAACAAATGGGACTACAGCAAACTATAAAGCTTCTGTATAGCAAAGGAAACTATCAACAATAAAAAAGACAACCTACCAAATGGGAGAAGATATTTGCAAATCATGTACCCAATAATGGGATTAATATCCAAAATATATAAAGAACTTGCACAACTCAACAACAAAACTTGGGTAGAGGAGCTGAATAGACATACAGAGCAAACGAGCACACTAAAAGATGTTGAATATCACTAATTATTTGGTAAATGCAAATTAAAACCACAAAGAGATATCATTCCATGCCCATTGGAATGGCTATTATCAAGAAAAATGAGAAATAACGAGTGTTGGAGAGGATGTGGAGAAAAGAGAACTCTACATATTGTTGGTGGGAATGTGAATTGGTGTAGCTACTATGGAAAACAATATAGAGATTCCTCAGAAAATTAAGAACAGAACTACCATATGACCTAGCTATTCCACTTCTAGGTATTTACATGAAGAATACAAAGACACTAATTCGAAGTATATGTACCCCTATATTCATCACAGCACTTTTTACAATAGCCAAGATATGGAGATAACCTAAGTGCCCATTGAATAGGTATAGAAGGTATGATATCCGTATGATATCCGTATCTATATCTGTATCTATATATCTATATCTATCTATCTGTCTATTCAGACACAATGAAATACTACTCAGCCATAAAAAGAAGAAATCTTGCCATTTGTGACAACATTGATGGACCTTGAGGGTATTATGCTAACTGAAGTAAATCAGAAAGACAAATATTGTATGATTTCACTTACATGTGGAATATAAAAGCAAAAACAATATCCCCCCAAAACAACATTGATGGACCTTGAGGGTATTATGCTAACTGAAGTAAATCAGAAAGACAAATATTGTATGATTTCACTTACATGTGGAATATAAAAGCAAAAACAATATCCCCCCAAAACAAAATAAATGAACAAACCAAATAAAAACAAACACCTAGATGCAGAGAACACAGTAGTGTTTACCAGAAGGGAAAGGTGTGGGGAGGACGAAATGGGTAAAGGGGATGGATAGAAACTACCTTTTTGTAGTGAGCATGCTGTAGTATATACAGAAGTCTAAATGTTGTACACATGAAACATATAATGTTATAAACCAATGTTACCTCAATAAATAAAAAGTTAAATTTAATTAAAAAATAAAGGTAGTGGTTAAGAATTCACAATACAGACTCACATAGGCCTGGTTCAAATTCCAGCTGATAGCTGGGTAGTCTAGGTCAAATCAGTTAATCTCTTTGAGCTAGAGTTTCTTCATTCATAATAAATGGGCATAATAAAAATTCCTGTATCATATTTATGTGAGCATTTAAACTAGGCAGTGTTCAATAACTAGTAGCTCTTATTAGCCTGAAAACATCCTTCTTCCACAATTTCACAGCACAGCTCTGTCCTTCCTCTAGGGTATGGGGATCAAGACCCAGCGCCCAGTTCTTTTTTTTGTTTGTTTTTTTTTTAGTCTTTATTGGAGTATAATTGCTTTATATTGTTGTGTTAGTTTCTGCTATAACAAACTGAATCAGATATATATATACATATATCCCCATATCCCCTCCCTCTTGCGTCTCCCTCCCACCCTCCCTATCTACCCCTCTAGGTGGTTACAAAGCACCGAGCTGATCTCCCTGTGCTATGCAGCTGCTTCCCACTAGCTATCTGTTTTACATCTGGTAGTGTATATATGTCACTGTCACTCTCTCACTTCATCCCAGCTTACCCTTCCCCGTCCCGTGTCCTCAAGTCCATTCTCTACATCTGTGTCTTTATTCCTGTCCTGCCCCTATGTTCGTCAGAACCATTTTCTTTTTTTTTTTTTAGATTCCACATATATGTGTTAGCATACAGTATTTGTGTTTCTCTTTCTGACTTACTTCACTCTTTATGACAGTTTCTAGGTCCATCCACCTCACTACAAATAACTCAATTTCGTTTCTTTTTATGGCTGAGTTATATTCCATTGTATACATGTGCCACATCTCCTTTATCCATTCATCTGTCGATGGACACGTAGGTTGCTTCCATGTCCTGGCTATTGTAAATAGTGCTGCAATGAACATTGTGGTACATGACTCTTTTTGAATTATGGTTTTCTCAGGGTATATGCCCAATAGTGGGATTGCTGGGTCATATGGTAGTTCTATTTTTAGTTTTTTAAGGAACCTCCATACTGTTCTCCATAATGGCTGTATCAATTTACATTCCCACCAACAGTGCAAGAGAGTTCCCTTTTCTCCACACCCTTTCCAGCATTTATTGTTTGTAGATTTTTTTGATGATGGTTATTCTGACCAGTGTGAGGTGATACGTCACTGTAGTTTTGATTTGCATTTCTCTAATGATTAGTGATGTTGAGCATTCTTTCATGTGTTCATTGGCAATCTGTATATCTTCTTTGGAGAAATGTCTGTTTAGGTCTTCTGCCCATTTTTGGATTGGGTTGTTTGTTTTTCTGATATTGAGCTGCATGAGCTACTTGTATATTTTGGAGGTTAATCCTTTGTCAGTTGCTTCGTTTGCAAATATTTTATCTGATTCTGAGGATATTTTTTTCATCTTGTTTATGGTTTCCTTTGCTGTGCAAAAGCTTTTATGTTTCATTAGGTCCCATTTGTTTATTTTGGTTTTTATTTCCATTTCTCTAGGAGGTGGGTCAAAAAGGATCTTGCTGTGATTTATGTCATAGAGTGTTCTGCCTATGTTTTCCTCTAAGAGTTTTTTAGTGTCTGGCCTTCCATTTAGGTCTTTCATCCATTTTGGGTTTATTTTTGTGTATCGTGTTAGGGAGTGTTCTAATTTCATTCTTTTGTATGTAACTGTCCAGTTTTCCCAGCACCACTTATTGAAAAGCCAGACCCCAGTTCTTGTAGGAGGCTGTGAAATTGGTGAGAGTTGCCCATGGGGTAGTCAGTGGTAGGATGGCCAAGAAGGTGGTTGGAATTAAGGGCTGATGCAGATAATCAACTAGTTTGGGTCGTGGGGCACATGAATCACCCAATACCAAAATTCTCCAAATTCCAGAAGTGATTGGAGACTCTGCAGGATAATTTATCCCCAGGAATGCAGAGTTGATGGGTCCTCTCTTCTAGCTGTTGCTCTGGCATTAACAGAAACCCACTCTTGGCAATCCACAATTCCATTATTCCTAAGTACTAGCGCTTCCTGGACTGTAGACATCTCCCTGAATTAAGAGACCCAAGGGGTTCGGGCTTCTACCTCCTTATCACCCCTGACCTGGAGATCTTTTCTTCCTCTTCATTTTGGACCTCTTCACTGATCCTTGAGGCCCTTGGACATAAAATGTCTTATCCCACCAATACTTTCCCTCCCCCCCCCTTTTTTTTATTTTATTTTTTTGTTTGCGGTACGGCCTCTCACTGCTGTGGCCTCTCCCGTTGCGGAGCACAGGTTTCGGATGCGCAGGCTCAGCGGCCATGGCTCACGGGCCCAGCCGCTCCGCGGTACGTGGGATCTTCCCGCACCGGGGCACGAACCCGTGTGCCCTGCATCGGCAGGCGGACTCTCAACCACTGCGCCACCAGGGAAGCCCTCCCTCCCTCTTTTTAAAGCCAGAACGTGATTGTCTGGTGGTGCCCACACCTCAATTTAATTGCCTACACTGAGACTTTTTCTTATACAGCATCTTACCTGGCTTTTTTTTTTTTAACCTTGTATACTTCACCCAGTGCTTTTCATACATCGTAAAAGAGACATCATCCCCAAAGCAACCCTATTATTCTTCTCCTTAAAATAGATACAGAAGCTGGGAATTCATTTCAAAAAGGGCTGTCAATTACATTTGTATAATAACTATTATCCTTTATCCAGCAAGTCTGCCACAGAACTTCATCTGAACTTTGGTTTGGAAATTCCCCATGGATTCTGGCAGATTATCCTCTGGTATTTCTTGTTTCTAGTGCTGTTGAACTTTTATCTCTGTGTTTTCATGAAGGCAAATCAAGAATCCCTATCTTTCCAATATCTTACCTCAGATTTCCTCATTCACATTTACAGAATGGGTAATGTTCAGTCTTTGAATACAAAGAGGTGCAATTTATGTAAATTTTTACAAACAACTTGAAGACTAACTTAATAATTCTTTGTAATATTATCTTCTCTTTCAGCTGAACTTTATTCTGTTTCTGAATACCGTTAGAGTTCTGGCTACCAAAATTTGGGAGACGAATGCGGTTGGGCATGACACAAGGAAACAATACAGGTAATTCCAGGACAGACATCCATCAGAGGAAATATTTTGGTTACTATTTAGAGTAAAGGACAGATATCAGTTGATCTGAAATGTCTGTAAGAGACTAAATTGTGAATGTGTATTTTCGTTTGGTTTTATTGTGCTTGTGTTATTTATCAGAAAAGTATATATATATTTTAGGAAAATATAAATAACAACAAACCTTCCCAATATGCTTAAATTCTAAGTATATTTTAAAAAATCTGTTCTTAGCAGCGGGGATTTTACCATTAACTGTGTAACCTATGTGACTATGTAATCTCTTGTTGATGATCTTGGCAGACAATTTCACTTGCCTTCTTAAAATAATGTCATAACTGAAAAAAAATCAAGAAAGTGTATTTGCTATATTGTTTCCAATCTTCCCATCAAATTGGTACCTCCCAAATATTGATTTTTAAGAACTTTCAAATGTACTGATTGAAGGAGGTCTGTTATTCAGTCTTTGCTGAAGAAAAGGACAAATTAAGTATTTATAATCATTATCAAACTATCTTAAGAATGTGTCCATTTCTCCCGATGATCATTTTGGAAGTTCTGAATCATTTTGGAAGTGGCTTCTATCTACCTGAACATATGCACCACTAGTCAGGTGCATGTGGATTAGTTTTTGTAATCCCCAAACAAGAATCTGTTTCTTTCTGCCTCACATTGTCATGAAATGCTATCGCAGACACAGAAAGGAAGAAATCATAGTCAACATTTCGATCTTCTCTCACAAACGTTCTCTAAGTCCTTTGTGGAATCATTCCCGTGCACCGTGTAGGCAGCATTTACTGTCAGGGAGAAAAGAGTACAGATACAGATGGACTGAAGTCTAGAATAGGATGCACGATATGAACAAACCATCAGCTGCTAGCTCCAGTCATTTTCAATATGCTGCAAGTGGTAGTATTAAAATCATGCCTACGTTTACAGTGAAGGGTCTGTGCTATACTAGAATAGCTTGTCTCATGTCTCATTCCATTGGTGAAGACAAAGGTCAAAGGAGGATAAAAAATGGAAAATGTAAGTAGCCTTTCATTCTTCATAAAATGAAAAAGTGCAGTGGTGTTTGAAAGCTAATTATTTCTCTAGTTCTGAATCAAGGCTACTTATTTCTCTCATTCTGAATAAAAGCTACTTATTTCTATAGTTCTGAATAAAAGCTACTAATTTCTAGAATTTCTGAATGATGTGAAATTATACTTTCAGTAGAAAGTTGCTGAGGAGATTTGAGAAACGCTGGAGAGAACAAAGAGTGGATTATCTTAAAACCGAGACAGAATAGACAGCTTATTTGCAAAAAAAAAAAAAAATAATAAGTAAGTAGGGAAAGAAAGAAAGAAAGAGAGAGAGAGAGAAGGAAAGAAAAGGAAAGAAAGAAAGAAAGAAAGAAAAAGGAAAAGAGGGAGAGGGAGGGAGGGAGAAAGGAAGAAAGAAACTGAAAGAAAGACTAGTGAGGAAAGGAAGAAGGTTATAATCATTTGAGATTACTGGGGCATTAATGATTCTTAGAAAAAGAGGGATATTTGAGAAATAAAGAAGAAACCTGATTTGGCTGTTTCTTGGATAAAGAAATGCAAAAAAACAAAACCTAACTAGAAAATGATGTGCTTGGGTCATAGAGTAGCTCTTTATTGCTGCAAAATGAATTACCACAAACTTAGTGGCTTTAAAACAACACACTGGCTATTTCATGGTTTCTGCTTGTCAGAAATCTGGGCGTGACTTAGCTGGGTCCTCAGCTTCTGGGTCTCTTTACAAGGATATAATTGGGATGTCAGTTGGTTGGACTGGGGAAAAAATCCACTCTTAAGCTCACGTGATTGTTGACAGGATTTATGTTCTTGCTGGGTTGGTCAGATGCCACCTCTCCTTGCCACATGGGCCTCTCAGTAGAGCAGCTCACAACTTGCTTCACTGAATCAAACAAGGGAGAGAATCTGCTACTAAAATGTATGTTACACTCTCGGACAACATAGTCACAGAAGTGGCATCCCACCATCTTGGCCATAACTGATTGGTTAGAAGTAAGTCCCAAGTCCTGCCCACACTCAAGCAGAGAGGATTAACAAGGATGTAAATACCAGAAGGTTGGGAATCATTAGGGGCCATGTTAAAGTCAATCCATTATATTGGAAACTGGGATTCCTCTAAATACACAAGAAAATGTGTATGAAGAAGCAGTTAAAGGAAATAAAGTCACATTGCTTAGTTTGTAAACAAACAAACAAACCTACAACTATAGATAATTTGAGACAGAATATTTGACAGAGAATATTTAGGGAAGGCAAGAGGTATTGACCACATGTAGCTCATAAGAAAATATGAAATGATAAATGAAGATCCAAGTGTATGAAGAGACCAGGGAGTAGTTGGTTCTAAAATGAACAGAACAAGCCAAAATGCTGCCTGTGAAAGTAAAGACAGTTATTGAGGATGGAGGTGGAACCTCTTTAAGTCTCAAACATAGAAGTTAAAGAAGACTTAGGACAGAGAAAAAAAAAAGGCATTTTACAATTTTATGAAAATAGTATCCTTTAAGCAAGAAGAGTGGAAATGACATTAAAGAGACTTAGGGGATAGTAATCATGGGAAGTGAGAATAAACTACCTGATTTAGTATAGAAGTGACAGGAAGAAGAGGGAGAGGGAAAAAAAACTAGCAGAAGCAGTGGATCCAGAGAGATGGGGGAACGTCAGCCCCTGGTAGCTCTGCTAAATAAGCTTTATGTTTTCCAGCAAGCTGTCTCTATGGAAAGGCACTCTACATTGACTAATTAAAAGGCTTGCCATTCTCTTCCAGGAAACTCGCCAAATCAACACTGGTGCTGGTGCTGGTCTTTGGAGTGCATTACATCGTGTTCGTGTGCCTGCCCCACTCCTTTGCTGGGCTTGGGTGGGAGATCCGGATGCACTGTGAGCTCTTTTTCAACTCCTTTCAGGTAGAGTGTGCTACTAGTAATTTGATTCCTGTATTTTGCTTTTTTCCTTCCTCTGCCCCTCCCTCTGGCGTTCACGCACCTGTCTCCCAAGGGCCAGGAAAGGGGCTATTTTCTGGCACCTGCGCATTTCTATCCTGCAGCGGTCAGTCAGGTTAACCTCTGACCACAGCAGGAGCTGTTTCTCACAGACAAGCTTGGGCTATGAGACAAGAAAGCACATTGTTGTAAAATATGTGACACCTACAGAGCAGGAATGTGTGTGTGTGCGTGTGCGTGTGCGTGTGCGTGTGCGTGTGTGTGTGTGTGTGTGTGTGTATGGAAAGTCAATGAAAGCAAAAGAAGGGATAGGCAGGGGAGAGGAAAAAAGAGAAAGGGAGACAAGTAAGAGGAAGAGGTTGCTTCCTTATATTTGATCTCATTTGAAAGCATGATACCATTTCCCTCACGTGGAGGCTACAGGCGCCTCCTAACTCTTCTTCCTGCTACTCCTTTGCTGCCACCTCCTGCCTTCAATCTAGTCTCCATACAATAGTCTGAAGAATCTTAAAAATAAATCTGATAGGGCTTCCCTGGTGGCGCAGTGCTTGAGAGTCCGCCTGCCAATGCAGGGGACGCGGGTTTGTGTCCCGGTCCGGGAAGATCCCGCATGCCGCGGAGCGGCTGGGCCCGTGAGCCATGGCCGCTGAGCCTGCGCGTCCAGAGCCTGTGCTCCTCAACGGGAGAGGTCACAACAGTGAGAGGCCCGCGTACTGGAAAAAAATAAAATAAAAATAAACAAATAAATCTGATAATGTCACTGAACTGCTGAACATATCCAGAGGCTTCTCATTGCAGTCAGAATAAAATCCAAACGCAGTTTCCTGGTGTGCACAGCCCTCCCTGGCGGGGAGCCTGCCCAGCTGTGACCTCACCTCACACCATGCTCCCTGATGCCCACTAAGTTTGAGCCACACTAGCTCTTCCACAATTTCTGTACCTCAAGTTCGTTTCTGCCTCAGGGGTTTGTACTTGCTGTTTCCTTTGCCTGGAATGCTCTTCCCTCTAATATTCACATGGCCTGGCTTCTTCTTCTCACTCAAACCAGCTTAAATGTCTCCCCCTCAGGGAGGTCTTCATTGAGTTCTCCCTTTGATAGATCTTCTCCATCTTCTTTTTCAATACCACTTGCTTTGCCTGCATGGCCTTTATCTTATCATCTTACATTTTTCTCCTGTGGCTATTTGTTTATATTTTAATTAATTCATTTATTTTTACTGTGCTGGGTCTTCGTTTCTGTGCGAGGGCTTTCTCTAGTTGTGGCAAGCGGGGGCCACTTTTCATCGCAGTGCATGGGCCTCTCACTATCACGGCCTCTCTTGTTGCGGAGCACAGGCTCCAGATGCGCAGCCTCAGTAGTTGTGGCTCACAGGCCTAGTTGCTCTGCGGCATGTGAGATCCTCCCAGACCAGGGCTCGAACCCATGTGCCCTGCATTAGCAGGCAGACTCCCAACCACTGCGCCACCAGGGAAGCCCCTATTTGTTTATATTTTATCCATCTGTATTTCCTACTAGGATGTAAGCCCTAAGAGAACAGGGACTTTGTCTGTCTTGATTAAGTTGTTTATCCCTGTCATGCTGAGCATTTCACACTGTATAAACTCAATAAATATTTTTGAACGAGTGAAAAAAAAGTTTCTGTGTGTTTTCACCTTATAAGATCCTATGTCTGTAGTTTCCAGCATTCACAGTGTAAAAATTTCACTTACTGACTGGGGGATGTTCTGTGGTCCTGGGGTGGCAACCCATGAAACGAATGTAACAAAAACCAGTTCTTCATGTATCTTGGTGTGTTTTATTTAGTTATTTGGTTCAGTTCATACCAAGGAAAGATCTCAGACAAATTTCATGTATATTTAAGGATTTCAAAATATTAGGAGAGATAATTTGCATAATTTTCTGGAGGAATCATTAAAAAAGAACCCAGTTTTTCAACTTACGCATTGTGGCACAAGACACTTTAGTGCTGTGATCTTCATAATTAAAATTGATTAATTAAAACATTCTATTTTCTCCTCCAGGGTTTCTTTGTGTCTATCATCTACTGCTACTGCAATGGAGAGGTAAGTTTGAAGGAACCCCATACCTCCTGCAGGTCTAGCTCCAAGTAAGCTCGTAAATGGCCATCGCAATGTGACCGGAATCTCTTTAGAATCCTCAGGGGTTACAGGACAAAGTGGACACAGAGAAGGGAGATATTTTAATCATAAATTATTTTGAGAAAGGAAGAATTCATGTAAATAAGCCAAGGTCTTCCTCTTCCAGCACTTTTCAATGTCAATTCAGTTGCAACCCTCGATATCAAAAACCCAACTTAACTGGAATGCAGATTGATACTTGGAAGGACCGTGAACTTCATATTCCAGTCAATGCTTCAACTTATATTTTATTTCAAGTTCTATAAGAAACTCAAATATAACTTTCCCTGGGAATAATCCATTAGAACATTTTGACATTTTTTAAACTACAAGATGGTGATGGGACAATTTCAGTTCATTTAGGAGTTGGCTGGAGAGAAAGAATGGTACCTATCTTTTAGATGACATCAGCTTACCAGGTTTCCACTGCTTCCAATGGAACTTTCAAAAAGCTCCCTTCTGGAAAGTTGCAATAGCAGAATTGAATCTTCAGCAGCAAGAATGGAAACAAGAGCCCCACCCTACAATGAATGCCCTTGCAGCACCCACTTTTCACCATCCAGTCCTTTTCTCAATTTCCCTCCTTCGTATGCCCATGCAGAAGCGATGGTGTTACAGTTACATTTCCAGCTGAGTACCTTCCATGCCCGTCCACAGCCTTAGCTGGCACTATTTATCCCATTTTCTCCTCCAACCCCATGTCCTCTTTTCCTCTCCCATGAGTCAGATATATGTATTGGCTGCATTTCAATACGTACTACAGTCCTGCACCATCTGGGGTTGGTTGAATCCACCAATGCAGAACCCCAGATATAGAAGGCCAATTGTGAAGTCATAGGGGATTTTCAGGGGCATGCGGACACCCCTAAGCCCTGTGTTCTTCAAGGGTCAACTGTATATATAAAGTCCCTGGCGCACAGTGGAACCTTAGTGATTATTACTATCATTGAAATCAGGCAGACATCCATCTAACAAGGTTCCAGGATCTCTGATGGTTTCTGATGCACAATATGGTCCTTGCGGTTTAGGTTCAGTCTGAGGTGAAGAAGATGTGGAGTCGGTGGAATCTCTCTGTGGACTGGAAAAGGACGCCCCCATGCGGCGGCCACAGATACGGCTCCGTGCTCACTACCGTGACGCCCAGCACCAGCAGCCAGTCGCAGGTGGCGGCCAGCACGCGCATGGTGCTCATCTCCCGCAAAGCGGCCGAGACGGCCAGCCGGCAGCCCGACAACCACGTGACTTTACCCGGCTACGTCTGGAGTAACTCGGAGCAGGACTGCTTGCCACACTTGATACATGCTGAGACCAAGGAAAGTGACAGGAAGCAGGGAGATGCGATTCCAATGGAGGAGTCATCCACGCCATTAGAATTTAACCCAGACCCTGAAGGAAGCAAAGGAGAAACCGAAGATGCGCTGTGAATCAACATTTGTGTCTTATAGGAGCTGATCCATCTGGCTGTGGCAGAGGAGCTTGGCTAGCGTCCCTCTGCTTGAGCCCCAGAGCTGAACAGTCAGGATTCTAGTGTTCACAGCCTTTTTAGGCTCTATGAATTGGCTCCTGTAAATACTAAAGCCACAAAAGGAGAAGTGTCAGTGGAATAATTACCTTATTTTGGCATCACATTCTCTTCTGAATTGATGTGTAGTACCTGTAGTACTTGCTCTGTGATTGTTCATTTTTCTGCTACTTTTGGGTAGAACAAACGTTTCAGTTGCTCGACTCTAGTTTTCTCTCATAAATATCACTCGAAATATGATAGAGATCATTTAGTATGTGTCATTTTCTTTTTAACAAATTAGTATTCTCTTTCTCACTTTAAGGGACCTCTATCATTGCATTCATTTAGCCTGTTCATCGGAGCAATTAGGATCTGAAAATACTTTGAAAGATTAAAGATCTCGGAACAAGTACACACTGGAAGATAAGCTGGCTGGACTTTGTTAAAATAATAACTGTGTGAGAAACTTGTTTCTAGGAATAAGGAAAATTACTCAAAAAAGAATATTGCACGTATTCCTCTTTTTGAATGTCCCCTCTGTGACCAGCCAAATCTCAAGTCTTCACTCTTTTGTAAACCTTGACATGTCACAAGGTTTTCTTAGTCAGTGAGCTTGTATCTGCAAGCTGATTTTGTTTGTAATCATTTATAGTGATAGTCACACTGCTTCTATATTTTTTTTCTTTGTTCTGTTACTCTATTCCAGATGGCATGTGGGATAAATTAAAAGTTTGTTTTAAAAATATATTTTGGGTCACTTTTTAAAATGTTCTCTTAGCACCTACCTTTGTTTTTGGGAATCAACCAAATGTCTCTTCTCCACATCTACAGAGATCAGCATGTAGCCCCAGAACTTCACTGAGCTTGAAATTTCAGTGTATTGCAGTATTGAAACATTTACTGAGTGCATGTTAGGTACCCAGCATCCTGCTAGGTTTTTACAAGCATTACGTTATTTAGTCCTCACCACAAAGTTATGGAGTAAGTCTTATCACCGTCCCCCTTTTTACAGATAACAGCATGACTCACAGAGGTGGAATGACTTGCCCAAAGTCACACAGCTAGTGATTGAGAGAACACGGTTTCAGACACAGATCTGACTTTAAGTCCCATGTTCTTAGCCATATGCATACTGTTGCCAATGTATATATTGCCCATTCACAAAAAAATAAATGAATTCCTTCTGGGTAGAGAATGCTTGAGGAACTCTTATTGTAGTATGGTCTAGCCTCTGACCCTCATGAAGTTTCCACTCTAATGGGAGAGCCAAATACACATAGGAAATGAAAACATCACAGAGTAATGTGTTTTTAGGTGAAATGACACAGGTCAAGCTGATCCATCTTACTTTGCTGAATGGTTTAAATATGCAAATAGTGTTATGATGAAAAAGGTACTCTGATGTCTACATGCCCTCTTGAAAAATATTGCACTTTTCTCCCATGTTCATTCTTTCCTTCCTCGCCTGTGACAGACAGAGGTCATTTCCTTCCCATCCTGTTTACGAAGGTGCCATTGTGCAAACTTAATTCATTTGATTCAATGCTATATTGAATGCACAGGTTTTGATAATGTTTGCATCCAATTAGACAGCTAGGACTGTAAGTTATACCTGTGCATTGATTTTATCAAGTAAAATATTGAGTACTTACCAAGGATTGCCATTAAACTAGTACTCTATTTTTGTAATTTTTATTCTTTTACTAAAGTGTGGTTGATTTACAATGTTTCAGGTGTGCAGCAGAGTGATTCAGTTATACATATACATATATATGTGTATATATATTTTCAGATTCTTTTCCATTATAGATCATTGCAAGATATTGAATATAGCTCCCTGTGTTATACAGTAGGTCCTTGTTGTTTATCTATTTTATATGTAGTAGCCTGTATCTGTTAATCCCAAATTCCTAATTTATCCCTCCACCACTTTCCCCTTTGGTAACCATAAGTTTGCTTTCTATGTCTGTGAGTCTATTTCTGTTTTGTAGATAAGTTCATTTGTCTCATTTTTGTTTTAGATTCCACATATAAGCAATACCATAAGATATTTGTCTTTCTCTGACTTTTACTTCACTTAGTATGATAATCTCTAGGACCATCTATGTTGCTGCAAATGGCATTATTTCATTCATTTTTTATGGCTGAGTAATGTTCCATTGTGTGTGTGTGTATACACACACACATACACACACACACACATATATATATATATATATGACATTTTCTTTATCCATTCATCTGTTGATGGACATTTAAGTTGCTTCCATGTCTTTGCTATTGTAAATAGTGCTGCAATGAACATTGGGGTGCATGTATCTTTTCGAGTTAAGAGTTTTCTCCAGATATATGTCCAGGAGTGGGATTGCTGGATCATATGGTAACTCTATTTTTAGTTTTTTAAGGAAACTCCATACTGTTTTCCATAGTGGCTGCACCAATTTACATTCCCACCAATAGTGTAGCAGGGTTCCCTTTTCTCCACACCCTCTCCAGCATTTATTATTTGTAGACTTTTTAATGTTGGCCATTCTGACTGGTGTGACGTGATACTGCATTGCAGTTTGATTGCATTTCTGTAATAATTAGTGACACTGAGCATCTTTTCCTGTGCCTTTTGGCCACCTGTATGTCTTCTTTGGAGAACTGTCTATTTAGGTCTTCTGCCCATTTTTTGATTGGGTTTTTTTTTCTTTTCGATATTGAGCTGTATGAGCTGTTTGTATATTTTGGAAATTAGTCCCTTGTTGATTGTATCACTTGCAAATATTTTCTTCCATTCCACAGGTTGTCTTTTAATTTTGTTTATAGTGTCCTTTGCTGTGCAAAAGCTTTTAAGTTTAATTAGGTCCCATTTGTTTATTTTTGTTTTCATTACTCTAGGAGACATCCAAAATATATTGCTATGATTTATGTCAAAGAGTGTCCTGTCTATGGTTTCCTCTAGGAGTTTTATAGTATTCAGTCTTACATTTAGGTCTTTAATCCATTTTGAGTTTAGTTTTGTGTATGGTGTTAGAGAATGTTCTGGTTTCATTCTTTTACATGTAGCTGTCCAGTTTTCCCAGCATGACTTATTGAAGATTCTGTCTTTTCTCCATTGTATATTCTTGCCTTGTTTGTCATAAGTGACCATAGGTGTGTGGGTTTATTTCTGGGTTTTCTATCCTGTTCCATTGATCTCTGTGTCTGTTTTTGTGCCAGTACCATACTATTTTGATTACTGTAGCTTTGTAGTATAGTCTGAAGGCAGGGACCATGATTCCTCCAGATCTGTTCTTCTTTCTTAAGATTGTTTTGGCTATTCGGGGTCTTTTGTGTTTCCATATAAATATTAAATTATTTTGTTCCAGTTCTGTGAAAAATGCCATTGGTAGTTTGATAGGGATTGCATTGAATCCATAGATTGTCTTGGGTAGTATGGTCATTAGAACTCACTTTCTTACCAGCGATTATTTCATTTTAGAAAAGTAAATATATGGTTGAGTTTATTCAAAAATCTGTGGAGGACAGTCTCATTTTTTCTAATGAGTTATTAAATATTTTAGTTCATTTTTTCTCTCTTTAGACCTGTTCTGCCTATGTCCTCCACTCTTGGACCCTCTCCCTAAGACACACAGGGAAGCAATTGCCCAGTAAATCTCTAACCTGCTCTTCCCAGAAGTTCTATGCTGAACAGATGGGCAGTTTAGAAATAGCATAGATAAACAGTCAATATACATTGGCGTTGTTTTAAGAACTGAGCTCAGTATTTTCAGTATATTTTATCATATAATCTTCGTCACACACTATGATGCAGTTATCACCATTTCAAAAATGTCATGATAATCAGAAGTTAAATGATTTGCTCCAGATCAAAGTAGCTGACTCAGGATTTGAACCCAGTTCAGTTTGACTCCAAGGCCCCTGATTGTTCTCTCACCCATGTGGCCCTTTTTTACTTTCTTTATCAAGAGCTTAATAGTATGGCAAGTCAATGAGGAAATAAAAAAGATTTAGTTTCAACTATTTTGATGGTAGAATTAGCAATAGTTACAAGAATGTAAAAAAGAAATAATAACATGATTATGGTTTTTAATAAAAGCATTTTTATCTCCCAGTATTTCATGACTATCAAAATAAAAAAAAAAACTTTTGACTCTAAGCTCTTTTTAAAATTTCACCCAAAATATCTAACTTAAGTTTATAAAGGTCTAAATCCTATTTTTTTAAGAACATATGCATACTGTGTTTATTGACAGTTGGTATGTAAAGTAGTATTTTGTTAACTTTTTAATTTGATGTACAATAAACAAGGTAAGTTTCCCTTAATGCCCCACAGAAGAAAACATAAGAACTGAATTTTATTCAGGTCTTTTTCAGAAACAATTTGTATAACAAGTATCAGCATATATTTTAAAGTAAAATGGATTTCCAAGTGACAATTTTATTTACTAACCAAATAGCTGATCCCTGTTTTCCTAAAGTCTTCCTTTGGAAATAATAGTTAAAAGTTATTAATATATTCAATCACTTTGATTTACAATAATGACAATTTTATATTGTTAACCTATATTGTTAGGGAAGGTAGTAATAAATATTATAATAAAGTCAAATTATTAAATGATAAATTCAACATTGTGTAAGTATAAAATTTTTTCTCTTTGGTCCCTTCTAAAAACTTACTGACCTTAATGTAGGAGCTAATATTTACATTATAAACAGTAAGGAGGGATAAAAAAAAAAAGAGAAGGTCATATAATTAAAGGCACAGAATGCAGAAGAGCGTCTCTAAAAGCTCTGACTCCTAAGGAATTCAGTTATTCTTCACCAGTTAACATGCAATACTCCAATCTTTGCACATGATCTGTTCTTAGTTACTTATTTTACAAATGAAATCCCAGTTTTCTACCCAGAGAAAGACCACAGATCATGTTTTGTTTTGGATTCTTCAATCCTGGTAAAAATAAAGTATTATTATAAGGAATTAGGTGCAACATCAATGACTCAAGTTATTAAAGGAAATGTAGTTTCAGTAAATATGTAAACAGGAGGAGCTGCTTCCCATGATGTATTTCTTTTCTGAATATACAATATATTTTTAAACATAAGGAACATTATTTTTACTTTCATATTTGACACATAGATTTCCAAGCCATTAAATAAGTGTTTCTATCCTGCGTATATAGCTAAAGAATCTTGATAATATCTAAGTCCTATTCTTAAGCTGCCTAATGAGACCATGGAAAATTTGCCCCCGTATTGTTGCAAAAATGACTTTGAACAACTTTACCTTTAGATTACTCATCTCTCTGGCATTTAAAGAGAACTTTTATGTAGGGCTTCTATTTATTCACTATTATAAAAATCACTCACAGCAATGGAAGTATCTGTAAATGGTGTAGAGCCAGGCAAAATGGTAAATGTCCTTATCTCTCATCGACTCTTAATTTAATGCTGTTAGCATTTAAATTCAGCCCCTACTTAGACCCTTAATCTCTTTCAAAACCACATTCATTTGGGTGGCTTACGTGGCTCATTTGATTAATGATTTAAATGGCTAAATAGGAAAACAAATTTAGTAGATGAAGCTCTGAATTTGTATAACATTTTTCCCGCAACTCTAGCACTTACAGCAGATTCTTGATGACCAAAGACATTTCCAGAGTCTGATCTTGACCCCCCCCCAGAGCATGGCAATAGAGTTCAGTGCCTCAGAAAAATGCCAACCTGAGCTGGCAAAAGGCGGTCACCCCCAATTCAGCTTAATTGAGGGGCGCTGGCAGCACTCCCAATTCCATTCCAATTGACAACCAGAACATCTAGCATTTTCAAAGCTACTGTAACTTGGAAAGAGTGCCTGAATAAATCATAACAACTGTTTAAAATAAAAAATGGCAATTGTGATTTAATCTTGCTGGATCTTATTTTGGGGTCTGACTAGGGGCTGAATAAACTAAGAAGGATTTCACAGGCTTTTATGGCACACAAAGAAAAGGGCTTCTTAAAATGACTACTTAAGCAAGTGCTATTTCCCTGAAAAATCTCATTTTGTCTCAGTTTAGTCATTAGAAAACAGACGAACCTAGATTGGGGAACATTTTACAGCATACGTGCCTAATATTTCTCAAGACTGTCAGTCATGAAAAGAGAATAGACTGAGGAAACTGTCATGATCAGAGGGGACAGAGAGACAGGACAACTCAATGCAATGTGTGCATGTCAATCCCAAACTCCCTAACTATCCCTCGCCACCACCCTTCTCCCCTGGTAACCGTAAGTTCATTCTCTAAGTCTGTGAGTCTGAATTCTGTTTTGTAAATAAGTTCATTTCTATCATTTTTTAAAAGATTCTGCATATAAGCAATATCATATAATATTTCTCTTTCTCTGTCTGACTCACTTCACTCAGTATACACTGCTATATTTAAAGTGGATAACCAACAAGGACCTACTGTATAGCACAGGGAACTCTGCTCAATATTATATAACAACCTAATTGGGAAAATAATTTGAATAAGAATTTAAAAAATGTTCTCACCACAAGACTGTAAATAGAGCTGCAATGAATATTTTGGTACAGGACTCTTTCTGAATTATGGATTTCTCAGGGTACATGCCCAGTAGTGGGATTGCTGGGTCATACGGTAGTTCTATTTTTAGTTTTTTAAGGAACCTCCATACTGTTCTCCATAGTGGCTGTATCAATTTACATTCCCACCAACAGTGCAAGAGGGTTCCCTTTTCTCCACACTCTCTCCAGCATTTATTGTTTGTACATTTTGTGATGATGGCCATTCGAACTGGTGTGAGATGATATCTCATTGTAGTTTTGATTTGCATTGCTCTAATGATTAATGATGTTGAGCTTTCTTTCAGGTGTCTTTAGGCAATCTGTGTATCTTCTTTGGAGAAATGTCTATTTAGGTCTTTGGCCCATTTCTGGATTGGGTTGTTTGTTGTTTTGATATTGAGCTGCATGAGCTGCTTGTAATTTTTGGAGATTAATCCTTTGTCAGTTGCTTCATTTGAAAATATTACCTCCCATTCTGAGGGTTGTCTTTTTGTCTTATTTATGGTTTCCTTTGCTGTGCAAAAGCTTTCAAGTTTCATTAGGTCCCATTTGTTTATTTTTCCATTTCTGTAGGAGGTGGGTCAAAAAGGATCTTGCTGTGATTTATGTCATAGAGTGTTCTGTCTATGTTTTCCTCTAAGAGTTTGATGGTGTCTGGCTTTACATTTAGGTCTTTAATTAATTTTGAGTTTATTTTTTGTGTATGGTATTAGGGAGTGTTCTAATTTCATTCTTTTACATGTAGCTGTCCAGTTTTCCCAGCACCACTTATTGAAGAGACTGTCTTTTCTCCACTGTATATTCTTGCCTCCTTTATCAATGATAAGGTGACCATAGGTGCATGGGTTTAATCTCTGGGCTTTCTATCCTGTTCCATTGATCTATATTTCTGTTTCTGTGCCAGTACCATCCTGTCTTGATTATTGTGGCTTTGCAATGTAGTCTGAAGTCTGATTCCTCCAGCTCCATTTTTCTTTCTCAAGATTGCTTTGGCCATTCAGGGTCTTTTGTGTTTAAATACAAATTGTGGAATTTTCTGTCTAGTTCTGTGAAAAATGCCAGTGGTAGTTTGATAGGGATTGCATTGAGTCTGTAGATTGTTTTGGGTAGTAGAGAAATTCTGTTTTGTAAATAAGTTCATTTCTATCATTTTTTAAAAGATTCTGCATATAAGCAATATCATATAATATTTCTCTTTCTCTGTCTGACTCACTTCACTCAGTATACACTGCTATATTTAAAGTGGATAACCAACAAGGACCTACTGTATAGCACAGGGAACTCTGCTCAATATTATATAACAACCTAATTGGGAAAATAATTTGAATAAGAATTTAAAAAATGTTCTCACCACACAAAAGGCATGATAATTACATGATGAGATGGAGGTGTTAGCTAATGCTATGGTGGTAATCATTTTGCATTGTAGAAGTGTATTAAATCTACACATTGTACACCTTAAACTTATATAATGTTATATGTCAACTACATCTAAATAAAGCTAGTAAGATACTTAAAAAATAAAAATGCAATGTATCACCCTGAATGGGATCATGGAACAGAAAGAAGAGTCAAAGGTCAAAAACTGGTCAAATCCAAATAAAGTCTGAAATTTTGTTAATAGTAAATGTGACAATATTAGTTTCTGAGGTTTGACAAGTATACAATGGTAATATAAAATGTTAACAAACGAGGAAACCCAATGTGAGATGAGGGGTACACTGGAACTCTCTGTATTATCTTTGCAACTTTTCTGTAAATACAACACTATTCTAAAATAAAAAGTCTTTTAAAAATCTCATTTTAGCAAGTTAGAAATAAATTTAGGAAATCAGTATAAGTACCAGGGTCTAACCCCACTTGATTTTTTTTTAACATCGTTATTGGAATATAATTGCTTTACAATGGTGTGTTAGTTTCTGCTTTATAACAAAGTGAATCAGTTATACATATACATATGTCCCCATATCTCTTCCCTCTTGCACCTCCCTCCCTCCAACACTCCCTATACCACCCCTCTAGGTGGTCACAAAGCACCAAGCTGATCTCCCTGAAAAACGTTGTGCATTTCAAAGAATTTGTCCGTTTCTTCCAGGTAGTCCATTTTATTGGCATAGAGTTGCTTGTAGTAATCTCTCATGATCCTTTGTATTTCTGCAGTGTCAGTTGTTACTTCTCCTTTTTCATTTCTAATTCTACTGATTTGAGTCTTCTCCCTTTTTTTCTTGATAAGGCTGGCTAATGGTTTGTCAATTTTGTTTATCTTCTCAAAGAACCAGCCCTTAGTTTTATTGATCTTTGCTATCGTTTCCTTCATTTCTTTTTCATTTATTTCTGATCTGATCCTTATGATTTCTTTCCTTGGCTAACTTTGGGGTTTTTTTGTTCTTCTTTCTCTAATTGCTTTAGGTGTAACGTTAGGTTGTTTATTGGAGATGTTTCTTGTTTCTTAAGGTAGGATTGTATTGGTATAAACTTCCCTCTTAGAACTGCTTTTCCTGCATCCCATAGGTTTTGGGTCGTCGTGTTTTCATTGTCATTTGTTTCTGGGGATTTTTTGATTCCTTCTTTGATTTCTTCAGTGGTCTCTCGGTTATTAAGTAGTGTGTTGTTTAGCCTCCATGTGTTTGTATTTCTTACAGATTTTTTTACTGTAATTGATATCTAGTCTCATAGCGTTGTGGTTGGAAAAGATACTTGATACGATTTCAATTTTCTTAAATTTACCAAGGCTTGATTTGTCATCCAAGATATGATCTATCCTGGAGAATGTTCTATGAGCACTTGAGAAGAATGTGTATTCTGTTGTTTTTGGATGGAATGTCCTATAAATATCAATTAAGTCCATGTTGTTTAATGTATCATTTAAAGCTTGTGTTTCTTTATTTATTTTCATTTTGGATGATGTGTCCATTGGTGAAGGTGGGCTGTTCAAGTCTCCTACTATGACTGTGTTACTGTCGATTTCCCCTTTTATGGTTGTTAGTATTTGCCTTATGTATGGGGTGTTCCTATGTTGGGTGCATAACTATTTACAATTGTTATATCTTCTTCTTGGATTGATCCCTTGATCATTATGTACTGTCCTTGTCTCTTTTAATAGTCTTTGTTTTAGAGTCTATTTTGTCTGATATGAAAATTGCTACTGCAGCTTTCTTTTGACTTCCACTTGCATGGTATATCTTTTTCCATCCCCTCACTTTCAGTCTTTATGTGTCCCTAGGTCTGAAGTGGGTCTCCTGTAGACAGCATATATACGGGTCTTGTGTTTGTATCCATTGAGCCAATCTATATCTTTTGGTTGGATCATTTAATCCATTTACATTTAAAATAATTATCGATATGTATGTTCCTATTACTATTTTCTTAATTGTTTTGGGTTTATTATTGTAGGTTTTTTCCTTCTCTTGTGTTTCCTGCCTAGAGAAGTTCCTTTAGCATTTGTTGTAAAGCTGGTTTGGTGGTGCTGAATTCTCTTAGCCTTTGCTTGTCTGTAAAGGTTTTAATTTCTCTGTCAAATCTGAATGAGATCCTTGCTGGGTAGAGTCATCTTGGATGTAGGTTCTTCTCCTTCATCACTTTAAATATGTCCTGCCACTCCCTTCTGTCTTGCAGAGTTTCTGCTGAAAGATCAGGTGTTAACCTTATGGGGATTCCCTTATGTGTTTCTTGTTGTTTTTCCCTTGCTGCTTTTAATATTTGTTCTTTGTATTTAATTTTTGATAGTTTGATTAATATGTGTCTTGGCATGTTTCTCCTTGCATTTATCCTGTATGGGATTCTCTGTGCTTTCTCGACTTGATTAACTATTTCCATTCCCAAATTAGGTAAGTTTTCAACTATAATCTCTTCAAATATTTTCACTGTCCCTTTCGTTTGCTCTTCTTTTTCTGGGACCCCTATAATTCGAATGTTGTTGTGTTTAATGTTGTTCCAGAGGTCTCTGAGGCTGTCCTCAATACTTTTCATTCTTTTTTCTTTATTCTGCTCTGCAGTAATTATTTCCACTATTTTATCCTCCAGGTCACTTATCCGTTCTTCTGCCTCATTTTTCTGCTATTGATCCCTTTTAGAGAATTTTAAATTTCATTTATTGTGTCGTTCATCACTGTTTGTTTGCTCTTTAGTTCCTCTATGTCCTTGTTAAATGTTTCTTGTATTTTCTCCATTCTATTTCCAAGATTTTGGATCATCTTTACTATCATTATCCTGAATCTTTCAGGTAGACTCCCTATTTCCTCTTCCTTTGTTAGGTCTGGTGGGGTTTTGCCTTGCTCCTTCATGTACAGTGTGTTTCTCTGTCTTCTCATTTTACTTAACTTACTGTGTTTGGGGTCTCCTTTTTGCAGGGTGCAGGTTCATAGTTCCCGTTGTTTTTGGTATCTGCCCCCAGTGGCTAAGGTTTGTTCAGTGGGTTGTGTAGGCCTCCTGGTGGAGGGGACTAGTGCCTGTGTTCTGGTGGATGAGGCTGGATCCTGTCTTTCTGGTGGGCAGGTCCACGTCTGGTGGTGTGTTTTGGGGTGTCTGTGGCCTTATTATGATTTTAGGTAGCCTCCCTGGTAATGTATGGGGTTGTGTTCCTGTCTTGCTAATTGTTTGGCATAGGGTGTCTAGCACTGTAGCTTGCTGGTCATTGAGGGAAGCTGCGTCTTGGTTTTGAGACGGAGATCTCTGGGAGATTTTCACCGTTTGATATTACGTCGAGCTGGGAGGTCTCTTGTGGACCAGTGTCCTAAACTTGGCTCTCCTACCTCAGAGGCACAGCCCTGATGCCTGGCTAGAGCACCAAGAGCCTGTCCTCCACTTGGCTGAGAATAAAAGGGAGAAAAAAAAGAATGAAAGAAGAAGATAAAATAAAGTAAAATAAAATAAAGTTATTAAAATATTATTAAGAAAAAATTTTTAAGTAAAAAAAAGAAAACAAAAAACGGACAGACAGAACCCTAGGAGAAATGGTAAAAGCAAAGCTATACAGACAAGATCATTTGATCCACCTCTGTGTATAGGTCGCCTGAAGGTGTGTGTTCTTCTCTCAGACAGGACGGGGTTAAAGGAGCCGCTGATTCGGGGTCTCTGGTTCACTCAGGCCGGGGGGGAGGGATGGGTACGGATGCAGGGCGGAGCCTGCGGCGGCAGACGCCGGCGTGACGTTGCGCCGGCATGACGTTGCACCATCTTGAGGCGTGCTGTGAGTTCTCCCGGGACCCCGGCGGTGGCGGGCTGCAAAGGCTCCCGGGAGGGGCGGTGTGGATAGTGACCTGTGCTCGCACACAGGCCTTCTGGTGGCGCAGCAGCAGCCTTAGCCTCATGCCCGTCTCTGGCGTCCGCGCTTTTAGCCGCGCGGCTCGCGCCCGTCTCTGGAGCTCCTTTAAGCAGCGCTCTTAATCCCCTCTCCTCGCGCACCAGGAAACAAAGAGGAAAGAAAAAGTCTCTTGCCTCTTAGGCAGGTCCAGCCTTTTTCCGGGACTCCCTCCCGGCTAGCCGTGGCGCACTAACCCCTTCAGGCTGTATTCACGCCGCCAGTCCTCTCTCTGCGCTCCAACCGAAGCCCAAGCTCAGCTCCCAGCCCCGCCCGTCCCGGCAGGTGAGCGGACAAGCCTCTCAGGCTGGTGAGTGCTGGTCAGCCCTGATCCTCTGTGCGGGAATTTCTCTGCTTTGCCCTCAGCTCCTCCTTGAATTTTTAATATAAGTTGACATATAACAAAAATCACACACCAGGATCCTTTGGCTTATAAATATATATCTAATATTAATCCCGCTTTTGTGAATAATTAATAATTACTGAATGCCTTTATCTTAAAATGTTAAATGTTTGTTTTTATCTGTTCCCATCACAAACCTTTTACCTCTTTCACATTCAGTTATTACAATGTAAAATTTCTAGTTACAATCGAACCTTAAGGTTTTTGAAAGCTTTGGAAAAAAACAGTAAATTCTGAAAGTGTGGTCTGGAGGCCTTATCTTTTGGAGTTGTTATTTTGTCACCATTCCTTCACTGGTAAGGCCTCTCCTCCCATCTTTTGAATGCTGTTTTTATTCTAGTTGAATTTCTGTTACACTGAAGAGAGTTGCTAAAAGGTCAGACTTGGAGCTCAAATCCGGTAGTTTTATTATATTAGCTGTGACACCATCCAGCACATAATATGTGCTCTTCTGCATGTTTCCTTTTGGCAATTTCCCTTTTATGAAAGTATCAGTTTCTATAATGCAATCTAGATTACACATTTCCCTTTGTAATGAAATAGTCACAATAATTCCATGTTTTCCTTTCATCATAATTGTTATACATATATACATTGATTGACTAGAGTTGGAGTTAAGTAATGTGTGGAATTTCATCTTTGTCGACTTTTAGGCTGTGCCCTTACAATCTTGGAAATTTCCAACTGAGCAACAGTGATTGTCAACTCTTTTGTTTGACCAACATCTATTGAACTCTGATTAAAAACCCTAAGTGTAAGAGACAGAAATAACAGGTTCTATTCCTACTCTCAGGAAGCTCACAGTCAAATGTAAAGACTGTTATGAGAGAAGATAGTTATGGGGCCACAAAGAGGAGGCACTTGGTTCAGACACAGAGTGAAAAGGAGGCTTCCTGGGAGGTAAAGTAGAATCTCTAAAGAAGAGTAGAAGTGAGCAGTCAGAGAAGGAAGGAAGGTGTCCTAGGCAGTTGAAACCGCAGGTGAAAAGCCACAAAAGTGTGGGAGAATGTGGTACCTCCAGGGAGATTCCAGGGTTTCATGATCACGTGTGAGCTGTGAAGGAGTAGCTGTAAGAGCTGAGGCTGGAGAGAGAGACAGGGCAGATACTTGGAAGGGCTTTTATCCTTAACTATAATCTAAAGGGAGTAAGGCATCTCTAACAGTTATAAGCAGGAAAGAAGCAGGTGTGTATTTTTGAAATAACTCTAAAACTGTCTGAGAATGAGCTAGAAAAGGTTAAGTAGGAGCAAAGAAAGCAGTTAGTAGGTGACTCAATGACACAGATGAGATACAACATGAGTCTAAAGTATGACAAGGGCAGTGAAAATGGAGAGAAGGTACAGGTATTCCCCCACCCCCTTCGAAAGTTCGCTATAGGCCATTTCGCTATTAGGAAAGACCTACATTAGCATGTACTGTTTTCGTTAACTGAAAGAAATTTAAAGAGAAATTTTGCTTTTATGGAAAAAGGCAAAAAGCAGAAATAGCGTTCAGCCTTTGTTTTCCAGCCAGAGGCAGCGTACACCCTGAGCAGTGAAAGTGGGACCGCCAAGCTGCTTTACCTGGAACTACACTCAGCACCACAGCATCAAGTCACCAGAGCTTTGCACTGGGTTTGAGCGTCTGTGTTTTATCTCATTTCATTGTGTGCATCCCTTAGCAAGATGTGTCCTAAGGTACGTGCTTCCTTGCTTTCTACCATTTTATGAAAGGTTTCATAAAAACACTCTACTTTTGGATAGCGGGGGGAAAACCTGTATTTAGAACGTAGAAGGCAGGCAGAAGTACTACTGAGAGAAGCTGGTAGTTCCAGTGTTGGACATGCTGAATTTGAGAGCTCTTTAAGTCGAGGTAGCCTGAGGATGGGAGCAGAAAGAAAGGCAGAGGAAATTTCCTTCGAGGCAAAGGAATTACTGTCTGCCATGGCTCTAGCAACCAGAGCTTTGCAGGCTGTACCACTGAGACTTTCCTAAGTATTATTTATCGGGTTTCAGCTAAAAGAAAAGAGTCATGGTCCCATAATTTAAGGCTGATAAAGGATGGAATGAGCCTCTATGGGGATGGTGATCTCCCTCCCTGTGGAGGTGTTAGGGCAGAGTGGTAACCTGCTGTTAGGAGCTGTAGAAATATTCATGAACAATGAAAGGAATATTAAGTAACATAGCCTCTGCCCTCCTTTCTGTTTTCCTTATTCTGATCAGAAATAGCAGCACTGTGTAAAACTAAATAACATTCAAATAAAATGCTAGGTTTGAATCTAGCTATCATTGATGTCAGTTAAAGGATTCAAAGAAAGGTACTGTACAGAGCATCTTGTGTTTGCTGCCCAGCATCTGTTCTCTTTCATTCTGGTAATAATACTCCAAATTTCCTTTGGGAAACCACCCCTCTGCCATTCTCAGCCATGTGATTTGGGTGGGATTGATGCCACTTGTGACTTCCAAGAGCCACCTGTTAGGTTTCAATTAAGCAGCCTCTTTCTTCTGGCCGGTTATTGGGCTGGTGACAAGGGTGTAACGAAGAAGAAATAGGTTGGGCTCTTGGGGAAAAGAAGCTCACTCCCTTGAAGCCGCCATCATACAGAGCTTGACAATGGAGCTGGCCCCAAAGAGGCAAAGCTGACACATGCATCCTGGTGACATTGTTTTGTGGTAAGAATCCCTTCACTTCATGTATGAGCTCTTTAATGATAAAACCAATAAATTCCTTATTTTTCTGCCGCTTGAGGTTTTTCTGCCTTTTCAGCCCAAAGTATATTGATATAAAAAGTCACACTTTATTCAGAAGTTTATTTGTTCAACAAATATTTCACATGTGCCATGTGTTCAAGGAGTTGGGATTAAAGCAGTGAACAAGATTGACAGGGTCTTTATTCTCAAGGTGATTATATTCTTTGGGAAAAGAGCATAGACAGTAAACAAATGAAATCTTACATAGATGAGGTAATTTCAGATTAAGTTAGCTGCTATAAAGAAAATTAATAGAGTGATGTGACAGAGAAAATACTGGGGAGGATGCTTAAGATACAGTAGGTCAGGGAAGGTCTTTTTCTGAGGATGTGGCTTCTGAGTTGAGACCAGAAAGCCAGCTACGGAAATATGTTTGAGGAAAATGGCACAGCAAGAGCAAATTCTTCATCGAGGAAGACCTTTGAGTATTCTAAAAATGCAATGAAAATCAGTATTATTTGAAGATAATGAGTAAGAAAGAAAGATGTGACTAGAGAGGTGAGCTTGGTGTCCCCCCCACCAAGAAACAAATCCTACCCCTTATTTTAACCCAAATGGATTTCTACTTCATTCACATATTATGCATTCAACTAACACTTAGGCCTTTTGTGTGCCAGGCTCTGTGGTAGATACAGCAAATAAAGGGATGAAAACCTCAGAATTCCTATTCCAGAGGATCTCACAGTCTTTGAGAGTTCTTTTCACTCACAGCCTCTAGAATTTCATGCACCTTCCTGGTTCTGGGTTGACTGTCTCAGACCTAAATGTCTTTGCTTACCTCTGAGCTCCCCACTTTCTGGGCTGTAAGTAGTTTTCTAAAGCAAAGCTGTATGTGCTATTAAATAGCACAAATGTCATCAAATTTGGTATATAATTTGTTGTAGTTCCTGTGGTCTTATCACATGCATGCTTGTTAATGTAAATTTTTATAATATATCTTTTTAAGACAGCCTCATTTGCAATAATAAATTCAGGAATTCTGTACAGAATCTAAGACTATTCTAATGATGTTAATGAAGACTATATGTTTATGAGGTTTTCTATAAATTTTCTTAAGAAACGGAAAGCCAGACTGGCAGATAGGTGATGAAAAATAACTAGAGAAGTTTGCACACACACAAAACTCTGCCCTCTAAATTAGGAGACTCAGGAGACGTAGGCTTAAATATTTATCATCCAGAAGATACTTCGTATATTAATAACAAAGAGAATACCAGAAAAGCAATGATAAAGGGAAACAAGATAATTTTCATTGGCAAATATTTATCAAGTTATTTTATACAAAACACTGAAGCAAGATTGATATTGGACTATTCAATGGACATAATTTTGTAACTATGAAAATAATATTTGAAGGCAAAATGATGAGGAATCATAAGACAGTTTCAAATATTGAAAAGTTGGAAAGCTTAGACATATGAAATTTTATTTCAGGCAGTCATTGAGAATGCTAAGACAGATATTTCACACCAACCTCTGATCACTGTCCTAGTGGGAAAATGAATATAATTTAATTAGCTTCACCTTACTTTCCCTCCTTTATTATTTAATTTTCCTTAGGTTTCTAAGAAACTGTCATCAAGTAGTAGTATGCATATAGATATATAACTATGAATTTTATGTGTTTAGATAGATATATTTAACTTAAGGGCCACCTCTTTTATTGTTTTTTTCTTGTAGAAAGCATGAGAAAATGAAAGGCATATCACAAACAGGCACATCACAATGAAAAATAGTGATGTTCAAAAGGAAGAAATAACATGTAACTCTCCAAAAGGTGATTAAGCATGAAATACTGCATATAAAATGAACCATGTATATCATGAAACATAAGCTAAAGTTGGATAGCTACTGAATTTGTGTGTACATTAAAAATGTGTGTCGAGTTAGAAAGAAAAAAGAAAGATAAATCAAAATATGCCAGCACATAGCATGACCTATCAATACTGCTTCAGATATGTGGTCTGTGCCTCTATGATGATAGACTTGCTTGTTTGGTTGGGGATGGGACATATGCTAATAGGATGAGGGAAGAACTTGGTGATCTGAACCCCCCACTATTAATGAGACACTACAGTCTATTTTCTTTATGATCAAATTGTTATTGTCTCCAAAGGATACCATTGTGATTGAAACATCATTTTACTTAAAAGCATTTGTCTCTGTGTTATTGTAAACAAAAGCAGACATTATTACAGAAGTAACAGTGAAAATTCACATTTTTCATGCTAAATTTTCCAGTGACTCTACTTCCTTAAAAAAGACAATAAAGTGTTAAAATAAAACGTACCTATTTTAAAGGTACATTAATTTTTAATATTTTTATACAATTTTTAAACATTACTTTCCATTTATAGTTATTACAAAATATGGGCTATATTCCCCATGTTGTATAATACATCCTTGAGCCTGTCTTATGCCCAGTAGTTTATAGCTCCCACACCCCCCCGTGTTGCCCCTTCCCCTGCTGCTAACCACTAGTTGGTTCTCTATATCTGTTAGTCTTCTTCTTTTATGTTATGTTCACTAGTTTGCTATACTTTTTAGATTCCACATATAAGCAACATCATACAGTATTTGTCTTTCTCTGTCTGACTTATTTCACTTAGCATAATGCCCTCCAAGTCCATCCATGTTGCTGCAAATGGCAAAATTTCATTCTTTTTTATGGTTGAGTAGTATTCCATTCTATATATATATAGCACATTTTTTTAAAACAAGATTGTATTTATTTATTTATTGATGTGGACCGTTTTTAAAGTCTTTATTGAATTTGTTGCAATACTGCTTCTGTTTTATGTTTTGGTTTTTTGGCCCCGAGGCATGTGGGGTCTTAACTCCTTGACCAGGGATCAAACCCATACTCTCTGCATTGGAAGGTGAAGTCTTAACCACTGGACCACCAGGGAGGTCCCCTACATCTTCTTTATCCATTCATTTGTTGATGGACACTTAGGTTGCTTCCATATCTTGGCAATTGTAAATAATGCTGCTATGAACATTGAGGTGCATGTATCTTTTTGAATTAGTGTTTTTGCTTTTCTTGGATATATTCCTACCACATATTCTACCGCAGAGTGGAATGGCTGGGTCATATGGTAGTTCTATTTTTAGTTTTTAAAGAAACTTCCATACTGTTTTCCACAGTGGTTGCGCCAATTTACATTCCCACCAACAGTGTACAAGGGTTTCCTTTTCTCCACATCCTTGCCAACATTTGTTATTTGTGTTATTTTCAGTGAGCCATTCTGATAGGTGTGAGGTGATGCTTCATTGTGGTTTTGATTTGCATTTCCCTGATTATTAGCGATGTTGAGCATCTTTTCATGTGCCTGTTGGCCATCGGTATTTCCTCTTTGGAAAAATATATATTCAGTTCTCCTGCCCAGTTTTTTTCTTTCTTTCTTTTTTTTTTTTTGTGGTACGTGGGCCTCTCCCTGTTGTGGCCTCTCCCGTTGTGGAGAACAGGTTCTGGACATGCAGGCTCAGCGGCCATGGCTCATGGGCCCAGCCGCTCCGCGGCATGTGGGATCTTCCCGGACCGGGGCATGAACCCGTGTCCCCTGCAACGGCAGGCAGACACTCAACCACTGCGCCACCAGGGAAGCCCTGCCCATTTTTTAATAGGGTTGCTTTTTTGATGTTGAATTGTATGGGCTGTTTATATATGTTGAATATTAATCCCTTATCAGTCTTATCATTTGCCTATTTTATGTACCTATTAATGTACCTATTTTAAATACCTATTTTAAGTAGACTGTGCAGTGAGTTTTGATAAAAGCGTATACCTGTGTACTACCACCACAGGTTATGGAGACTTATTTTATGGAGCATTAAATGGCCTATATTTGTTAATGCTCCACATCCACTTGAAAAGAATGTATAGTCTGTTGTTAAAAAGTCAATTACAGGGATTATAGAGTTATATCAAATTTGTATCATTAGTCATAGTATATAGTAATATTTGTCACTGAGGCACACATTAACATTGTTGACGGGAGTTTTGAGGATCTCACAGGAAAATACTTTTTAACGTTAAAATACACCCATCCCTTAATTAATAATCCATGTGATATTCATCTGGAAATGATTAAGGAAGCAGGTGTGGTAGAATTTTTGAAGAGCAGTATAGTCACACTCAGTTTGCACCTGAATCTTCCATAGCTGCTAAAAATGGTTCAGTTCTTAATTAAATTTTTATTTTGAATGGGAGCAGTTTTTCCCACCAGTCAGGGAAAAGCCAGGACCATATGCTTGGAACTTGTGAGAGTGGCTTTTATCTTGTGCATCAATAGGATAAACAATCTCGGGTGGCAAATGCATTAATATAAATCACATAAAATATATAAAAAACAACAGAATCAGAGCAGTGCTCTGGGGGAGGGGAGACTGACCGGAAGTGGATATGAAGGAATTTTGGGGGGTCATGGAAATGTTTTAGTGCATGATAAGGGTATAGGTTACACAGGTGTATATACTTGTTGAAATTGTACACATAAGATTTCTTTAAATCCTATTTGTTGGTTAAAGCACAAAATAATATATTGTGAGATTTATGACATATGTGGAATTTTACTTAAAAAATCCATAAAAATTTGTTTTTAAAAAACCCTTAGTGTGCATATTAATTTTCTGGACATTTGTTAAATATTTTATTTAGATTACCATGTTCCATAGCAGAAGTTCTAGTTAATTAGGCCTAGGGTGAAACTTAGGAATTGGCATAATTAGCAACCATACCAGGCACTTCTTAAGAGAAAGTGACACCCTTTGAGAAATAATGGACAGAAAAAATTCCAAAGAGGGTTCCAGGGAAAGACATACTGTGTTTCTAGTTGTTGGGAAGAACTTTCTGAGAGTAGGACTTAGGCATTGTAGAATAGAAATAGTTAAGTAAACAGCAAGCAGTTATATCCATTTTGTAGAGAAAGTCATTGCCTAAAAATTCTAAATTGTGAGGATCCATCCACTTTGTAAATTTCAGTCCTATTTGGTTTATAGCAAGTTAAAAAAAAACAAACAGGCTGGCTACTGACTCATGTGTAACCATAGTTACCTTTTTAAAAGCATAATTTTCCTGAAAAGGAAGTAGCAAAAATGACAATGTAACCAGTAAAATATCTCTTTTAAACATGCAAATGAAAACTAGTTGAAGAGAGGAATTGAATGTTAGTGAGGCATGCAATTGCAAATCAAGAAAATACATGATACCATGGTTCATACTAATCTCTCACACAACCTTCACTCAGAGATAATAAGCAAGATAAGGCAAGTTTTATTGTTTTCTTCAAATATACTGTCACGGTGATTAATAGTAAGTTAGGTGTCCTGAGCTACATTAAAGTGAAGAATTAAACTTTGTACATGTGCCTTTAGACTTTGAAGATGAACATGGATATATAATTCACATACAAACGATGTATAATTCATATTAGAGTAGGTACATCATATATTAAAACTGAATGGTGATTTCAATATCAACTAGGAACTTGGGTGATGAAGAGGTTTTGGGAAATGTCAAGGAGCACCACTTTATTCTCCATATCTAGTGATGTCGCATATTCAAAATCCATGCACTTATTTGTGAGTAATAGAAAAAGAACACATAATCATTATAATAGTGGAAAGAAGCCATGACCCAAAATTAATAAAAACTAAACTCAAATACTGAGGAAACAGGCATAAAACATTTCCCTGTTCTTCGTTTTAACTGTGTGTGTGTGTATGTTTGTGTGTGTGTGTGTGTGTATGTGTGTAGGTATCAGAGTGTGTGTCTGTATTTGTATGCTTTTGAATAAAGGTGGTGGGAGAGATATGGGTACAGATAATAACGTTGACATAATTTATTAAATTCGGTATCAATTAGATAAACATGGTAAATACATAGTGATTTTATTAAAAGTTGAAAATTGAAAAATAACCAAAGAAAGCTCAATTAACACAAAAATATATTTGAATTAATTTATGAGCTGTCACATTCAGAGAGAATATTTCCATAGTAAGGGTGATTAGTTTTAAAATTTCTGCTTAGATTTAAACATCTGAAGCACCTGGAACATATTACAATGATACTAGATTGGAAAATGAAATGTCCTCACCAAATAATGTGCATGATGGTGAGTTAATGGCTTATTGAAAGATGCCATTAAAATATAAAAAGGAAATTAGAATACAAGAATATATGTTCATGTTCATACTCAGGGACGTTAAGAATCTATTAAAAAATGGAGTCATTATCCCTGAATAATAGTAATGGGATTTAATCAAGACATTTCAGAATAATGAGGATATAGTAAGAGCTGGTCAGTTACTTCTTTTCATGTTGCCCTTTCATTCCAGAAAACGATGAAACCTTGGTGAAATGAAGTGCCTGAACGTGAATAGGGAATAAAATATAAAATATATTTAAATATAAGAGATATGACCAATGAGTGCCTCATGCAGAAAGTCCCTAAATCAGAGAGTATGTCTATATGGAAAGGGAAAATAATATTTTTATCATCTTTCTTTAATCTGTCCTTATTGGATCCTCAGTGGGTTCAGAGTTCTACACTAGACATAAAAGCTCAAGGCTTTAAGGAGCAGCTGCTGAGACATGAAATATTGCCTTCTTTAACATCATTGTTTACATGAGTTACCACTGGATCTTATCTATAGCTTGAATAAAGTATTTCTTTTGTAAACAATAAATAATACCACTTATTGAGAAATTACCTTGTGCTAGGTGCTTTGTGTTTTACCCGTGTTAATCCTCACCACAGCCCTGCTTTACCATAATGAAATTGGTGCCCACAGAGTGACCAGGCAGGGTTTAAAGTTCATTATCCACAGGTTATTAATAACGTTCACATTGATCGTTGATTTGCTGTAATTATTCCTTTTTCAATGGGAATTCAACCAGAAAAGAAAGAACTAACCTCATTTAAGTGGAAGTTATTCAGGGCTGGGATTCACAGGACTTGTTCTATTTCAGCCCTGGAGCAATCCGGCCCTGCAGCCCCCATACGATTGCAAGATATTCTGTTTTAAAACAGGTGGGCCAATATTCCAACTTTCCATCTGAAATCTTTCATGTCTAAAAATATTCTATCTGGATAATACTTAATCTTTCCATTTAGAAAACAATTTGAGAAAATCCCAAATTTAGCAGTGTTTTTTTGTCAGCACAGTTATGGTGTTATGTCATGACCCCTGTTAGACTAGTCCCACTCCCCGCCCTGATTTTTCACTATTGGTTACCACAGTGGGGAACTGCTGGGTGAAATCAGGGTCCTCCAGGGGCCTAGAGCAGGCATTCCCATGTAGCACAGTCTGCTGCACACCTGGGCAGCAACCAAGGGCACTTTGACTCTGTCAGGCAGTGGCAATCACACAATAGCCCGGGAGGTTTGAAACATTTGGTTTGCTCCCCTGTAGTCATTAGTCTAGTTTTTAGATTACCCCAGTGTTCCATATATAAGTAATAATTAAACTCTTTGTCAGATATAGTTGGTTGCCTTAATTTAAAAATTAATAAAATGCAAATATAATGAGAACATTTCTTGATACAAAGATCAGTGATAATGTTTAAGGTATGAATGTGATATTAGTGCATAGAATTGATACATTTTCTATTGAAGCAGTGAATCTCTTCTTTTCATACTAACGTGTCGAAAAAGTGATTTCCTTTTGAAAACTCACTGAAAAAACCTCTGACACCACTTCCTAGAATACGGGGATGTCAAGATTCCATTTCGAAGCAAAGTGGTCAGGTTTAATACTAGGTTCAAGGGGGTGAAGATATGGTTGGTTTCCCTTATCTTTGCTGTAAATTTTAGTAATACCTTCGATTAGCTCTTTATTTGGTCCTTGGTGAAAAAAAAAAAAAGCTTAGTATTTTGTAAATGGATTAATAAGACTAAGTTATAGGTGTGTATAATTATATGTGTTCTCTATCATAAATAAAGCCATTTGTCTTTCGGTGTTGCTCTCCTCAGTAATATTTTATTGTAAAAATGAAGGAAAGATAAACGTGGTCTCTATTTTTTTATATCACTTCTTTTTTTGTTGTGGCCTCTCCCGTTGCGTAGCACAGGCTCTGGACGCACAGGCTCAGCGGCCATGGCTCACGGGCCTAGCTGCTCCGCGGCATGTAAGATCTTCCCGGACCGGGGCACGAACCCGTGCCACCTGCATCGACAGGCGGACTCTCAATCACTGGGCCACCAGGGAAGCCCCTAGTCTCTATTTTTTAAAAGCCTCATGTTTTAAAAGCTTGTTAAATCAAGGAAGAATGTGATTTTAAAGTGTGAGGGAAAATGGAAAGTCCCTCAGGAAATTAGGGCATGTGGATGTAGGCTTTTAGTGCACTTTTTCTAAGCATCTGTCAATATTTTAATTTTTCTTCTTACTAAGAATCAGCTAAAGAACTCTTAGGGAGAGTTCATTATAACCCTCTCAGCAGAAACTGCGTTACAAAGGTGAAGTTGTGATAGTATGAGGGCTGGAAATAACTGTGTTTCAGCATACACCTACTACAATATTTTATCATGCTCCTAAATGCACTTTCCCTAACGAGTAAAATTGCCCCCAAATTCAATTTTTAGATTATATTTACCTGTCTGTGGGTTGTTTTGTTTCAGTGCACTTTCTCTTCATCAATTTCTCTTCATACAGGTGCAACAACTTTGCTTCCCATTACTGTGAAAGTTAATGAAACGAAAAAGCATATGTTTTAGTCAGCTGCTCCCCTCTTTCAGCAGGCATTTTACTAAAAGGGCAGGAATTATGCAAACATTGCTCCCACCTACCACTACAATGTGGGCAAATACAGACCTTCTAATTTTTCTGTCAGTAACACAATTTGCCACTCAAACGAGAATTTGAAATGGTTAGTCAGAACTCCAGGTACGGAAAATATTCTTTATTTCCGTATCACAGGGGTAACTCCTTCATTTCAGCTGTTTGGCCTGCTTTAGAATGGCTCTTCTCAAGGTGTGTTTCCAGGACCACCAGAGCATCCCCACGACTTTTCTCAGGGCCCATGAGGTTCTTCTTTCTCCAATTACGTATCTAAGTGAGGCCATAGTTTCTTTGTGTACCGCAATCAAAAATAGCACACCACAACAAATTGGATGTAAAAGCAGATATGAAAATCTAGCTGTCTTCTGTTAAACCAGACATTGAATACATTTTACAAAAATGTAAGACAATGCTACTCTCACTCTTTTTTTTTTTTTGGTTTTGGAAAATATAGTTATTTTTCATTAAAATGTTTACTATTATGCATACTATAGAGAATATGTATACTACCATTATTTTCAATGCGTTTAAATAAATAGTTTTAAATGCCACAGTATTAATTTCTAGTATGGTAAATATTGATGGATAATAACTGACACAAACAAAAGCTCTTTGGTGTTCTCAGCTTTTAATAGTGTAAAGGGGTCCCAAGATCAAAAGGTTTGAGGTCTGAATCTTTACAGCATGTCTTCTATCAATTAAAGCAGAAGGAAAAATTATTTTTCTCTTTAAAATAATAATCCATGTAAATACAATTCTGGGTTTATTGTCTCAAGCATATATTTTAAAGTAATCTTCATGGCATTAAATGGTATGAAGTTCTGAGAATATCATTGTTAAAAATCAACAAATGAAAATACTTTGAACCTAAAGTATATCTTTCTATCCTAGTTGTCTAACTTAAACTTCTATATAAGTGAAATTAACACTGCATGTGTACAACATCATATTTCTACTTCTGTATACCCTACAGCGTGCTCACCACCAAAAATTTAGTTTTCATCTGTCACCAGACAGTGATTCCCGTCACCCATTTAGGATTCCCACCTCTGCCCCATCTCCTCTGGTAGCCACTACTTGCTCTCTATCTATGTCTTTGTTTTTGTTTGTTTTGACTTGTTCCTTTATTTTGTTTTGTGTGTTTGTTGCATATGAGTGAAATCATACGATACTTGTCTCTCTCCATCAGAATTATTTCACTTAGCATAATACTCTCAAGGTCCATCCATATTGCTGCAAATGGCAAGATTTTATCTTTTTCTTTTTTAATAGCTGAGTGGTATATCATTGTATATAGATACTACATCTTCTCTATCCATTTATCGGTTGATGGGCACTTAAGTTGTATCCATATCTTGGCTATTGTAAATAATGCTGCAATGAACATAAGGGTGCATATATCTTTTCAAATTACTGTTTTTGAATTCTTCAGATAAATACCAGAAGTTTAATACAAGAATATTTTAATTCTTTGAGGAATCTCCATACTGTCTTCCATGGTAGCTGCACCAATTTACATTCCCACCAACAGTGTATGAAGGTTTCCTTTTCTCCACATCCTTGCCAACACTTGTTAATTCTCATCTTTTTGATTACAGCCATTCTTATGGGCATAAAGTGATACCTCATTGTGGTTCTCTTTCAGGTCTTATAGTTTCTTTTTGTCTGGAACTAATTTATTTTTATTTTATTTTTTAGCATCTTTATTGGAGTATAATTGCTTTTCAATGGTGTCTTCTTGTAGTTTCTTGAAGCCTGAGATAGTCATATTTTGGGTCCCATTTTCTCTTGGAAACAGATGTTAGGACTCTTCTCCTCATTTGCCTCCTTTCTTATTTTCCTCGAATCTTTAACTTGACGTCTGATGTAAAGGGTTTAGAAATATTGCTGGTCCACAGTAGAACTTTCATTGGAAACCTGCTCTGGAGGATGTGATCCTCAAAATTTTCAAAGGTTATGTTTGTGAAACATTGAGTGTGTTTCTAAATATTCTCTGCCATCTGAAATTTGGTTGCTGTCTCTTTAGCAATGGAAAAATTTCATTCTTCCCCATAAGAATCATTTCTTGTCAAACTCATCAAGACCCTATGTCAAAGAAAGTGTAAGCAGTTGAAGCAATGCTGTTATGACCAAAGAACAAACTCCTATCCCTACACTAATTCTAAATAGATTTAATCCCCTCATGTAAGACGCAGAGGGACATTTTCTAGTATGTTAACTGATTTCCTCTACAGATGAAAAACACTTTGAACTGCTTATTTCTCCAGAGCAAATGTCTAAACTACATTAATAATTTCTGGATTACTAAAGATCAGATTTAAAAAAATGCTCTTAGAAATTTGTTTGAATTTCTATGACTTCTTCTATGAATAATATTTCCAAAAGAGACGGTAGTACATCCCCATGGGCAGTTTCTTATAACACAGGCACATAGTAGTAGTATAATTTTTTATGTTTACTTATTTTTATGTTTATGACTCTTTTAGAATGATGGATTTCTCAGAGTATATGCCCAGTAGTGGGATTGCTGGGTCATATGGAAGTTCTATTTTTAGTTTATTGAGGAACCTCCATACTGTTCTCCATAGTGGCTGTATCAATTTACATTCCCACCAACAGTGTAACAGGGTTCCCTTTTCTCCAAAACCTCTCCAGCATTTATTGTTTGTAGATTTTTTGATGATGGCCATTCTGACTGGTGTGAGAAGATACGTCATTGTACTTTTGATTTGCATTTCTCTAATGATTAGTGATGTTGAGCATCTTTTCATGTGTTCGTTGGCAATCTGTATATCTTCTTTGGAGAAATGTCTAGTTAGGTCTTCTGCCCATTTCTGATTGGGTTCTTTGTTTTTTGGATATTGAGCTGCATGAGCTGCTTGTAAATTTTGGAGATGAATCCTTTGTCAGTTGCTTCATTTGAAAATATTTTCTCCCATTCTGAGGGTTGTCTTTTCGTCTTGTTTATGGTTTCCTTTGCTGTGCAAAAGCTTTCAAGTTTCACTAGGTCCCACTTGTTTATTTTTGTTTTTATTTCCCTTACTCGAGGTGTGGGTCAAAAAGGAGCTTGCTGTGATTTATGTCATAGAGTGTTCTGCCTATGTATTCCTTTAGGAGTTTTACAGTGTCTGGCCTTACATTTAGGTCTTTAATCCATTTTGAGTTGATTTTTGTGTATGGTGTTAGGGAGTGTTCTAATTTCATTCTTTTACATTTATACGTCCAGCTCTCCCAACAGCACTTATTGAAGAGGCTGTCTTTTCTCCATTGTATATTCTTGCCTCCTTTATCAAAGAAAAGGTGACCATATGTGCATGGTTTTATCTCTGGGCATTCTATCCTGTTCCATTGATGTATATTTCTGTTTTTGTGCCAGTATCATACTGTCTTGATTACTGTAGCTTTGTAGTATAGTCTGAAGTCCAGAACCCCAATTCCTCCAGCTCTGTTTTTCTTTCTCAAGATTGCTTTGGCTATTCGGGGTCTTTTATATTTCCATACAAATTGTGAATCTTTTGTTCTAGTTCTGTGAAAAATGCCATTGGTAATTTGATAGGAATTGCATTGAATCTGTAGATTGCTTTGGGTAGTAGAGTCATTTTCACAATGTTGATTCATCCAATCCAAGAACATGGTATATCTCTACATCAGTTTGTATCATCTTTAATTCCTTTTATCAGTGTCTTATAGTTTTCTACATACAGGTCTTTTGTCTCCTTAGGTATGTTTATTCCTAGGTAATTTATTCTTTTTGTTGCCATGGTAAATAGGAGTGTTTCCTTAATTTCTCTTTCAGATTTTTCATCATTAGTTTATAGGAATGCCAGAGATTTCTGTGCATTAATTTTGTATCCTGCTACTTTACCAAATTCATTGATTAGCTCTAGTAGTTTTCTGGTAGCAACTTTAGCATCTGCAAAGACTGACAGCTTTACTTCTTCTCTTCCAATTTGGATTCCTTTTATTTCTTTTTCTTCTCTGATTTTGCTGTGGCTAAAACTTCCAAAACTATGTTGAATAATAGTGGTGAGAGTGGGCAGCCTTGTCTTGTTCCTGATCTTATTGGAAATGGTTTCACTTTTTCACCATTGAGAATGATGTTGGCTGTGGGTGTGCCATATATGGCCTTTATTATGTTGAGGTAAGTTCCCTCTATGCCTACTTTCTGGAGAGTTTTTATCATAAATGGGTGCTGAATTTTCTCGAAAGCTTCTTCTGCATCTGTTGAGATGATCATATGGTTTTTCTCCTTCAATTTGTTAATATAGTTTATCGCATTGATTTGTTTGAGTATATTGAAGAATCCTTGCATTTTGCTAGTATTTTGTTGAGGATTTTTGCATCTGTGTTCATCAGTGATATTGGCCTGTAGTTTTCTTTGTTTGTGACATCTTTGTCTGGTTTTGGTATCAGGGTGATGGTGGCCTCTTAGAATGAGTTTGGGAGTGTTCCTCCCTCTGCTATATTTTGGAAGAGTTTGAGAAGGATAGGTGTTAGCTCTTCTCTAAATGTTTGATAGAATTTGCCTGTGAAGCCATCTGGTCCTGGGCTTTTGTTTTGTTGGAAGATTTTTAATCACAGTTTTAATTTCAGCGTTTATGATTGGTCTGTTCATATTTTCTATTTATTCCTGGTTCAGTCTCGGAAGGTTGTGCATTTCTAAGAATTTGTCCATTTCTTCCAGATTGTCCATTTTATTGGCATATAGCTGCTTGTAGTAATATCTCATGATCCTTTGTATTTCTGCAGTGTCGGTTGTTACTTCTCCTTTTTCATTTCTAATTCTGTTGATTTGAGTCTTCTCCCTTTTTTTCTTGATGAGTCTGGCTAATGGTTTATCAAATTTGTTTATCTTCTCAAAGAGCCAGCCCTTAGTTTTATTGATCTTTGCTATTGTTTCCTTCCTATCGTTTTCATTTATTTCTGATCTGATCTTTATGATTTCTTTCCTTCTGCTAACTTTGGTGTTTTCTTGTTCTTCTTTCTCTAATTGCTTTAGGTTTAAGGTTAGGTTGTTTATTTGAGATGTTTCTTGTTTCTTCAGTTAAGATTGTATTGCTATAAATTTCCCTCTTAGAACTGCTTTTGCTGCATCCCATAGGTTTGGGGTCATCTTGTTTTCATTGTCATTTGTTTCTGGGTATTTTTTGATTCCCTCTTTGATTTCTTCATTGGTCTCTTGGTTATTAAGTAGTGTATTGCTTAGCCTCCATGTGTTTGTATTTTTTACAGAATTTTTTCCTGTAATTGATACCTAGTCTCATAGCGTTATGGTCAGAAAAGATACTTGATACGATTTCAATTTTCTTGAATTTACCAAGGCTTGATTAGTGACCCAAGATATGATCTATCCTGGGGAATGTTCCATGAGTACTTGAGAAGAAAGTGTATTCTGTTGTTTTTGGGTGGAATGTCCTATAAATATCAAGTAAGTCCATGTTGTTTAACGTATCATTTAAAGCTTGTGTTTCCTTATCTATTTTCATTTTGGATTATCTGTCCATTGGTGAAAGTGGGGTGTTAAAGTCCTCTACTCTGATTGTGTTACTGTCGATTTCTCCTTTTATGGCTGTTAGCATTTGCCTTATGTATTGTGGTGTTCCTATGTTGGGTGCATAAATATTTACAATTGTTATATCTTCTTCTTGGATCGATCCCTTGATCATTATGTAGTGTCCTTCTTTGTCTCTTGTAATAGTCTTTGTTTTAAAGTCTATTTTGTCTGATATGAGAATTGCTACTCCAGCTTTCTTTTGATTTCCATTTGCATGGAATATTTTTTTCCATCCCCTCACTTTCAGTTTGTATGTGTCCCTAGGTCTGAATTGGATCTCCTGTAGACAGCATATGTACGGGTCTTGTGTTTGTATCCATTCAGCCAATCTATGTCTTTTGGTTGGAGCATTTAATCCATTTACATTTAAGGTAATTATCTATATGTATGTTCCTATTACCATTTTCTTCATTGTTTAATATTGTAGGTCTTTTCCTTCTGTTGTGTTTCCCACTTAGAGAAGTTCCTTTAGCATTTGTTGTAAAGCTGGTTTGGTGGTGCTGAATTCTCTTAGCTTTTGCTTGTCTGTAAAGGTTTTAATTTCTGCATCAAATCTGAATGAGATCCTTGCTGGGTAGAGTAATCTTGGTTGTAGGTTTTTCTCTTTGATCACTTTAAATATGTCCTGCCACTCCCTTCTGGCTTGCAGAGTTTCTGCTGAAAGATCAGCTGTTAACCTTATGGGGATTCCCTTTTGTGTTATTTGTTGTTTTTCCCTTGCTGCTTTTAATATGTTTTCTTTGTATTTAATTTTTGACAGAGTGATTAATATGTGTCTTGGCGCGTTTCTCCTTGGAGTTTTCCTGTATGGGACTCTCTGTGCTTCCTGGACTTGATTAACTATTTCCTTTCCCATATTAGGGAAGTTTTCAACTATAATCTCTTCAAATATTTTCTCAGTCCCTTTCTTTTTCTCTTCTTTTTCTGGGACCCCTATAATTTGAATGTTGGTGTATTTAATGTCCCACAGGTCTCTGAGACTGTCCTCAATACTTTTCATTCTTTTTTCTTTATTCTGCTCTGCAGTAGTTTTTTCCACGATTTTATCTTCCAGGTCACTTATCTGTTCTTCTGCCTGAGTTATTCTGCTATTCATCCCTTCTAGAGAATTTTTAATTTCATTTATTGTGTTGTCATCCGTTTGCTCTTTCCTTTTTCTAGTTCCTTGTTAAACTTTTCTTGTATTTTCTCCCTTCTATTTCCAAGATTCTGGATCATCTTTACTCTCATTATTCTGAATTATTTTTCAGGTAGAGTGTCTATTTGCTCTTCATTTGTTAGGTCTGGTGGGTTTTTACCTTGCTACTTCATCTGCTGTATGTTTCTCTGTCTTTTCATTTGCTTAACTTACTGTGTTTGGGGTCTCCTTTTTGCAGGGTGCAGGTTCATAGTTCCCGTTGTTTTTGGTATCTGCCCCCAGTGGCTAAGGTTTGTTCAGTGGGTTGTGTAGGCCTCCTGGTGGAGGGGACTAGTGCCTGTGTTCTGGTGGATGAGGCTGCATCTTGTCTTCCTGGTGGGTAGGTCCACGTCTGGTGGTGTGTTTTGTGGTGTCTGTGGCCTTACTATGATTTTAGGCAGCCTCTCTGCTAATGGGTGCGGTTGTGCTCCTGTCTTGTTAGTTGTTTGGCATAGGGTGTCCAGCACTGTAGCTTGCTGGTCGTTGAGTGGAGCTGGGTCTTGGTGTTGAGATGGAGATCTCTGGGAGATTTTCGCCGTTTGATATTACATGGAGTTGGGAGGCCTCTTGTGGACAGTTGTCTTGAACTTGGCTCTCCCACCTCAGAGGCACAGCCCTGATGCCTGGCTGGAGCACCAAGAGCCTGTCCTCCACACGGCTCAGAATAAAAGGGAGAAAAAAAAGAAAGAAAGAAAGAAAGAGGAAGATAAAATAAAATAAAGTTATTAAAATAAAAAATTATTAGAAATTTTTTAAAAGGTAATTAAAAGAAAAGGAAAGAAAGAAAGAAGAGAGCAACCAAACCAAAAACAAGTCCACCAATGATAACAAGTGCTAAAAACTATACTAAAAAAACAAAAGAAAAGAAAAAAAACCAGACAGACAGAACCCAGGATATATGGTAAAAGCAAAGCTGTACAGACAAAATCGCACACAGAAGCATACATATACACACTCACAAAAAGAGAAAAAGGGAAATATGTATATATATATAATTGCTCCCAAAGTCATCCTCTTCAATTTGGGTTGATTCGTTGTCTATTCAGGTATTCCACAGATGCAGGGTACATCAAGTTGATTGTGGAGATTTAATCTGCTGCTTCTGAGGCTGCTGGGAGAGATTTTTCTTTCTCTTTGTTTGCACAGCTCCCGGGGTTCAGCTTTGGATTTGGCCTCGCCTCTGCGTGTAAGTCACCTGAGGGCGTCTGTTCTTCGCTCAGACAGGATGGGGTTAAAGGAGCAGCTGATTCAGGGACTCTGGCTCACTCAGGCCGGGGGGAGGGAGGGGTATGGATGTGGGGCGAGGCTGCGGCAGCAGAGGCCAGCGTGACGTTGCACCAGCCTGAGGCGCACGGTGCGTTCTCCCGGGGAAGTTGTCCCTGGATCACGGGACCCTGGCAGTGGCGGGCTGCACAGGCTCCCAGGAGTGGAGGTGTGGATAGTGACCTGTGCTTGCAGACAGGCTCCTTGATGGTGGCAGCAGCAGCCTTTGTGTCTCATGCCTGTCTCTGGCTGCGGGTGGTGGAGGGGGGGAGCTTCAGAGCCGCGGAGGGGCTCCCTAGTGTGTGGAAACCTTTCCTCCTTCACAGCTCCCTCCCACTGGTGCTGGTCCCGTCCCTATTCTTTTGTCTCTGTTTTTCCTTTTTTCTTTTGCCCTACCCAGGTATGTAGGGAGTTCCTTGCCTTTTGGGAGGTCTGAGGTCTTCTGCCAGCGTTCAGAAGGTGTTCTGTAGGAGTTGTTCCTCATGTAGATGTATTTCTGATGTATTTGTGGGGAGGAAGGTGATATCCACGTCTTACTCTTCCGCCATCTTGAAACTCCTCCCTGTGGTTTAGTTCTTATTGCAGCATGCATAGTCTTGTGACTAATAGAGGCAGGAATTTATGGCATTTCACAAAAACAGAATTAAAATGATTTGTTTATTGCCTAAGATCAGATAAAATAGTTATTAATATGCTACTGGACCAGAAACTCACATGAACTACCTCAGCTATGCAGACCCAATGTTAACATAATCTAAATATCTGATTGTAGCACAAATAGCTTGAATTGACTTAGAATTTCTAAAAAGTATTTAGGACTTTGCCCTCCACACATGTAAGTTACTTCCCTAAATTATTAAGTCTAAAGGCAAAGCTCTTGCATTTTTATAGTTTTTTTTCTTTCAGTAGACACTTTCTTAATTTCCTGTTTTCCAGAAACTCTGCTGTTTGCTCTGTCCAGAGCAGGCACCTTTCATTCTTTGTCACACACCTCATGCTGGTGCATAAGAACTGAGATTACACCCCAGTCCCATTCCCTCACATTTAAACTAGTATTTCTAACCATGATTTGGTCTCTGTTTCACCTATAAGTATGAGAAGACCCACAAAGAAATAGAAGTGCAAAGAAATGACACATATTTAATGGATACAGAACAGTTCAATGTACACATTTCAGATGGCACAATGGATCAACCCTCTTTATTCTCTTTGCTAAGAAAAGATACGATTTTCTTATCACTTTTGAGAGGAAAAATCCCCGGAATTTTCTTTGGTAGTTGATTAATGTATGGGTCTCTGAGACTAAGTAGACACTATACAAATGGTGCTGTTTCAACTCTATTTTCCATAATTGGCATGCCAGCCTCCCCCATTAAATATCCAATTCAGGAAGCCACCCTACAACTGTTTGTGTTTGAAAGTTTTGAAAACAGCAGTGAACCCAAGTTAACCTGGTCCATACAAGAGACATTAGTGTGGCACCAGCTCCTCCAAAGCTTCTCATCTCACTACCAATACTCAGAATTCCATTTGAGAGAAGTGGTACCCAGACCAGAAGCATCGGCATCAACTGGAAGCTTTATAGAAATACGAAAGTTTGGGCCCCACTCCAGACCTGCTGAATCAGAAGCTCTATGGATGGGGTCCAGCAAGCTGTGTTTTAACAAGCATTCCAGATGATTTTGATGCTAAAGTTTGATATTTGCTTAAAGCACTGATACTTATCAGACATGTATTTATCAACGAAATATGGAAGTTCAGACTAGACTTGATGGGGGATGGAGGGAAGTAATAAGAGGGGTATAATCTTGCAGTGGGAGGAGTCCTGATAAAGAGTAGGCTTTTCAGGGAAGCAAATACCCTAGTTTGGTTTATGTACTTTCAGAGAAAGCAGCCAAGCCAAGAAATACTTGACTATTACAGTGAGTTTAAAATGGAAAATGAGACGGGGAGGGATTATTGGTTCTGGAAGGAAAAATGTTAGTGGACATATATGCATCCAGGCATCCAGCTCTGTGACATCCATCCTTTCTAAGGGAGGGAGAACTGTGAGTCACCCCATCTTTTCCAGATCCTCCAGACCCTCTAGACCCCCCAGCCTAGCCAGATGGGCTCAAGGCTCCTCTTCCTCCTCAAGCAGTCTTTGCAAATGCCTGTGAAATCTTGGTATTGTAGGAATCTATTCCTCAAATGCTGTAGGGCCAACACCAAGGTATGGTATTTACTGAATCAAAATTTAGAGTGAGAGGCTTCCAGTGTTGTGCAAAGAAGGTACCATGCTGCTCTTCTGGGAAAAAAAGATAGCTTAGAAAAGGAGTAACAAGAAGAATAACCAATCATGAAAGCTGCAGATATATTTATCTAGTAAGTAGTTATTCACCATAGCACAGATTCAATAGAGTTTTTTTTTAATATTCACTTTACGGTCTGAAAATGTTTTCGTTTATCCTACCCTCCCTCTTAGTTCTCAGTTGTATATAGATCTGTTTGCAGAAGTTGTGAATAGGGTGAGGTCGGAGCACTTGTGGTAGGCAGAATTGAAAGTTGGTCTGCAAGATTTCTGCCCTCTGGTGTAACTGCCGTGTATAATCCCCTTCCCTTGAGTGTGGGCAGGACCTGTGAATATGATGGGATTTCACTCCTCCAACTAGGTTACTAATTTATTTTACTAGTTCAAGGCACTACATGGAAAAGAGTTTAAATGAATAACTCTCCAATAGAGGAAACCAGAATTCTTTGGACAAATGGCTAAATTCAGGGCTGGAATAGGGAAAATACAAGATTAGTCTGAAATATATTGTGGTGCCATAAAATTAGAAAGTGCTCAAAAAATGATGGGAACATATTAAAGGGCATAGGCAATAACTTGAAGTAGCCCCCAATAACCATATCAGTAACAAAATGAATAATGATAATAATAGCTTATAATCCATGAGTCCATAGTGATAGAAATAATTTTTTAAAAATCAGAAAAAAATCAATGGGAGAGAAGAGAAACCTCTTTATTTATAGTAGAATTCCAAAGATTAAATGTAGCGAATGATGAAAATAGAAAATTCCATTTGTCAAATACAGTAATAATTGCTTCAGGCAAGAATCATCAATGGATGCTAAAATTAGTCGCTGAAAGTGTGATAGAAAAGGAAATATTGAGACTGTGTAGTGTTAACTTATCTCCGCATAAGATACATAGTAAGTACAAAGGGAAGGAGTAATTTTATGATGGAGAAATCAGACAGACACCACCTGTTGATGGGTTGAATTGCGTTCTCTCTCCGCAGACTCGTAAGTTGAAGTCTCAGAACCTCAGAATGTGACCTTATTTGGAAATAGAGTCATTACAGATATAATTAAGAGGAGGTCATATTGGAGCAGGATGGCAGTACATGATCCAATATAACTGGTGTTCTTATAAAATGGAGAAAGTTGGACAAACATAGATTTGTACCAGGAGAATGCCACATGAAGATGAATGCAGAAATCAAGGTGATGCTTCTACATGCAAAGGAACGCCAAACATTGCCAGCAGATTGCCGGAAGCTAGGGGAGAGGCATGGGACAGGTCCTTCCTCACAGCCCTCAAAGAAACTGACTCTGCCAACAGCTTGAGATCAGACTGCTAGCTTTCAGGATTCTGAGACAATCAATTTCTGTTGTTTAAGCAAATCAATTTGCTATATTTTGTCACAGCAGCCCTAGCAAACTAATACAAAACTCTAAGTGATCATAGTTAACATGACCAGTAATAGAACAAATGGACATTATGCTCTCCTTGTAGAATATACCAAGAAAGACACAATATCACTTTTGTGAGATTTTGCCAAAAATGAAAAACCTGAATTTTATAACGATGAAGTGGCAGATAAATTCATATTGAGGGACATTCTATTTTTAAAAAACCTGGCTAGTATCCTTCATATATGAGTATGAAAGACATATCATGAAAGACAAGGAAAGGATGAGGAATTGTTCCGGATTAAAAGAGACAAATGAGACATGACACATAAATGCAATGGTGGACCTAGATTAGATCTTAGACCAGAAATAGCACATTAGTGGAACTGTTGGAAAACTTTGAATGAAGTCTCTAGATCAGCTAATATTATTGAATCAATATTAATTTCCTCATTTTGATAACTATCCTATGATTATATAAGATATTAATATTTGCATAATCTTGATGGAGGGTATACAGGAATTCTTTGTACTATTTTTTCAACATTTTTCTGTCTGAATTTTTTTTCAGTGTGAAAGTTAAAAACATTCAAACAAAAACAAAAGCAAAGATAAAGTCATGCTATAGATGCAAACCACCAGAGAAAACTTTTTTCCACATTGATTTGCAAGTTAAACCCTTCCAATTCTGTGAGGGAGTGGATTGGAGGTAATTTTGAAAAGTTGTGTGTTACCTTCACGGCCTTAGGCAGTATTATAACCAAGCCATCATAGCCCAGTGATTTGGCAGTAAGATTCAAATATTAATTCTCCCTTCTTATGCCATATAAAATTCTTTCTCTGAGGTTTTTTTTTCTGATTTTTAATTATTTTAAAGTCCTCAAAGATAAGAATGAACTCTTTTGATTATTCACAACTGCATTTAAACATAGCATTGAAGGTACATTTCAAAATCCTGAATAGGATTTCATTACATCACATTGATAGATCACAGAAATGTTTATTGACCTTTTAGATACTGAAGATACACTGGTGATAGAACAGACAATCTTCTGATGAAACCAAATGATTTCTCAACACAAGGTAATCTCCCCAGCCACAGCCTTAATGAAGAGAATTTAAATCTCTTTTCAGAAATCAATAACACATTTGGATAGAAAGCTGATCATATGTAGTGGGCACCCAAGATAAGGTAACAAATTTCATCCTCTTAAAATGACAAATTTCAGACTTCTATTTATACATATGCTGTACTTAAATTTTTTTTCTAAGGGTGCCTAGTGGGGTTTGGAAATGTTTCATACTATAAATGAAGTCTATGTAGCATAGAGAGAAATGGTTTCTCACAGTGCAGTTGGGTATTTGGTATTGCTACAACAATACAACAGCAGCTGGTAGGGAGCACCTGCCATCTGGCAAAATTAATTTACAGTTAGGCTTCTGAGTCATTGTCTGCAATTAGAGAACAGAGAGTAAGACAGAAGCTGTTCACAGAGACATTCAGATGGGTAAAGTATTAGAGGAAATATGACCTGGGTGGTGTTCTCTAAAAGGGAAAAGAGTCACTATACCTATGTGTCCATTCACTTTCCATGGGAGCACGATGCACATCTTTTGGTTCTATCAGTGTGTCCATTTCTTCTTGTGGCAGACACACCTAAATTGACTCCCCCAGTGAGTCATAGCCTCATATGATCTCCTCTACTCAAGTGTGGGTGAGTCCTGTGACTTGCTTTTAACCAGTAGAATAAGGCAAAGGTGATTAGATGTCATCCCCTGGATTGAGTTACATTATATAAGACTTCCTCTTAGCGGACTGGGTAGAGAGACTCCCCTTGCTGGCTTTGAGTAAGTAAGCTGCCATGTTCTGAGGGCCTGTGGAAAGAATCGAGAGTGGCTCCTAGAAAACAAGACAGAAAAAAAAAAAAAAAAGCAGGGCCCTCAGTCCTAAAGCTGCAAGGAGGTGAATTCTGCTAACCATCTGGGGCAGCCTGGAGGTAGCTCTTTTCCAGCAGTGCCCCAGATGAGAATGCAACCCTAGCTCACATCTTGACTTCAGGTAGTGAGACCCTGAGCAGACAATCCAGCTAAGGGTACTCAGACTCCTGACTCAAGGAAACCTATGAGATAATAAATGTGTGTTGTTTTAAGCCATTACATTGGCAGTAATTTGTTACACATCAATAGAAAACTTACCCTGCCTCCGCCCAAATCCTTGTATTACCATGAAATACTTGACCTTACTTCAGTAGATAGCCCTGTATTTGTCCTTCACTAGAGGCATGGAGTGCTTCCTGGTGGTACTTTGTTTTGTTTTCCCATGTAGATAGGAATGGTAAGTGTTACGTTGTAAATTTAAACTTAATTTTACACAAACAATTCTTGAGCACTAAAGGTCAAGATTCGTTCACTGACCTAAGAAAATGCCTGTGGCAAAAACTAGTGCTACTCACCAAGCATCAGATGTGTTTCTCCAGATTTCTCACCCCTGCCAGGGGCCATGTGACTATTCAGTGCCATTTACATGTGAGCAGAAATGATGTGGTCACTTCTGGATTGGGGAAATGGAAAGCCTCTGAATGATGGCAATTCCTTTTTCCCTTGCGATGACAACTGCTGTGGCCACATGTTCCAGATGGCACAGCTAAAGATGATGAAAGCTTCCTTCAGCCCGTGTCCTGGAGATGCCTTGGGAGAAGAGCCCCTGCTGACCAGTATGGTGGATCTAGCACTATGGAGAAATAAAGATTTGTTGTCATAACTCACTGGGATTTGGAGGTTGTTTCCACAGCACAATCTAGCCTATCTTTATTAGTTTAAATGCTCTCACGTTAAGTTTAACACACAGGATAAAATATTGTTTTACACAGAGAAAAGAACTAAAACACAAAGAGAGAGGTTGGACTATATGTTAAAATGTCAATAGTGGGTATTTCTGGTTGGTGAGCTGGATGTTGAGAGTACAAGTGATCACTGATTTGTTACATAAATCTGGAATTAAATTCAAGAAGAAAGTCAGCATTATTTTCAAAATATTATTGATACTTCCATGGTCACTGAGAAGAAAATTCTTCAACAAGGAATGTCAGAGTTAAAGGTTTAAATAGTAATCCACTTAAAAGAGCATTTTCAGGACATGATACTGATTAAAACTTAGGTTACTTTTTTTTATGAAGATAACTTACTGCGATCGTAGTTATTTCAGATAGAAAGAATAGGGTTATTGTTTCATTTGTTACTGTAGTTCAAAACTTTACAATATATATTAGTCCTTTAACCATGTCTGAATAAAATGCCTCTTTCCAGAATGTGGATATGGTGGTGTTTTTATCCTTTCTGATAAAATATATATGTATATTTAAATTCATCTTCAGCTGTCAACACCTACATCAGTGTGATAAAACATTCTTAGGGGAAATCATATTTTTAATAACTTATCGTCAGAGAAATTCCAAAGAACACCATCTTATTTTCAAAAGTCAATGTTACCAAAAGACAGATATTTATGTGTTTTAAACTTCAGCTTTATTTTGCTTGTCTCTCAGCTAAAATGCAAGCAAGAAGAAAGAAATGATTGTTTCAATGATGCAGGAGAGCAACGTAAGGAACTAAGCTATAAAAATCTCTGTTGGAAAGTAACATCAAGTTTTGGCATCACACAAAGATATACAGAATTCCTGAGATAGTCTGATATATAGTTTTGCTGAATATATGTAGTAATTGACAATAGTCACTGAGGAAACATCTTTACTTCCTATATCTGAGCTGCGTCTTTAAAAAGTCTATAGACTTTCAGTTATAGAAAGTTTTAGAGTTCATCTAGTTAAGCTACCTCGTTTACCAGATAAAATTATTGAAACTCAAAGACTAAGCAACTTTTCCATGGTTACGTAATTGTTTAGAAATAGCTGGTCATAGGCTTCTGACCTCCAATTTCATTAAATTTGTTTATGTCTGACCTCTTTCTCTCAAGTGCATTTAATTTTGTTCTAAGTATTCTCCTAACTATATTTGGTGCTTTTGGATTTCTCTCATTTAAGAAACAAATTATACTTTTCCAAGGATGCAACCTTCTGTTTCCTTAGGGATGTAGTGTCCAGTGTTTGTTAAAAGTATAAACTTGCAGTGAAACTGACCTGAGTTAACATCAAGGCCCCATCACTGACTATCTTTGTGATTTAGGGAAATTATCTAACCTTTAAAAGCTTTAGCTTATCCAAAGATAATAAGTCAAACTATTGCTTTTATTTTTATGGTAAAATATAAAATTATGTGAGCCATTATTATATCACTCAATCAGTATGCATAGTGTTAACCCTTAATATATGTGAAGATGATTTTCAGATATTTTGGTGAAAAAGCCATAAAATCAAATAACTTGCTTTTAGATAATGCCGTTCAATACCAGTTTTTGCAAGTATGTATTGTTGCTATAATGAAATTTAAAACCAAAGTAACAAATTTGCACCATCCTTGAGGAGTTTATCATTTACTGAAGAAGACAGCTAAATGAAGATAGAAGATAGCAGTATGGTGTTGGGATTCAAGAGTAGAAAATCTAAATATTTGAGAAGTGTTAATTTGTAAAATGTTCATGGAGGATGGAAACTGAAAGAAGAAAAGTACACAGTTTGCCAACATAAAAGAAGGACATTCTACATAGGAAGAACAGCAGGTGAACTAGCTCAAAAATTTGATTAGAGGAACCAGAGGTACAGTTTCTGACTGTAGTATACCTCACACAAAATCAGTTTTAAAATTCATTTATTCCTTATTTCCAAAAATTATTTAAAACAGTGAATGCTGAAAAAGCACAGATATTATAAAGCAACATAAAAATAAGCATAGGGGTTCCCTGGTGGCGCAGTAGTTGAGAATCTGCCTGCTAATGCAGGGGACACGGGTTCGAGCCCTGGTCTGGGAAGATCCCACATGCCGTGGAGCGGCTGGACCCATGAGCCACAACTACTGAGCCTGTGCATCCGGAGCCTGTGCTCTGCAACAGGAGAGGCCGTGATAGTGAGACGCCCGTGCACCGCGATGAAGAGCGGCTCCCGCTTGCCACAACTAGAGAAAGCCCTCATACAGAAACGAAGACCCAACACAGCCAAAAATAAATAAATAAACTCCTACCCCCAACATCTAAAAAAAAAAAAAAAAGCATAAAGTGATATAAGAGAGAATCCAGAGGAGAGGCATTTGACCATATTTACTACCAAGAGAAACTTTTTTTGAACAAACATTGCTGCGATGAGAAGCTTTGTTGTGGCCCCTTGAGAGGCTCTAGATCTTTCCCCAGCCCAAGTTTTACATCCTTGTTCTTCACTTCCTTCTTCCTTATTGTTATTCTATTCCTAAGTAAATGTTAAGTCAGTAATAGTTTGTCATTCATATATTAACGTGGTGCTGAACTCAGAAAGAATACAGAACAAATAGAAAACATGCTTATTATCTTCAAGATGATCAACATCAAATTGGGGTTCTAGACTATTGTTTATATGGTAATTTACCTCAAAATACTTCATTTGAATTGTGTGATGTAAGTGGGTATTTTAACTTTAATGTGTAACCTTTTATCTATCGTATAAACTATAGTATGATAGTACCATTTGGAAGACCTTGATTAGAAATTCTTACTCCAATTGTGTTTGCATATGTTCTTTAAATAGTATAGTAGTCTACTCCAAAGGATTCACTAATTAGCATCAGCAATGTTAGATGAAAGTTTCCTTTGGTGAAATGAGTGAAATTCAAGATGCGTGATTGCCTATAAAACACTGATGTAGGTGCCATCAGATTTCATGATCCAGATGTAAGAGTCCATTAAGCCTAGATGCCTAGCACTTATGGTGTGCGGTGTTGTAGATCTCAGAGATTCATTCGGTAGTGTGTATACTGCATTCTGTTTGTTTCTTGTCCCAAAAGAATTTGGATGATATGGTTAGGTATTATTCTATGTGCCTTAGAATAAGGATCTCCTGTGGTAGGCTTGCTGGAGTGTATATGGATAGACATTACTTAGTATCTGAGCGTGAAATGATAAGTTGTATGACTGTTTGGGGTCTTCTTGCTAGTAAATGTTTATAAGTTTGTCAGACTTTGCTCTGACACTTACTTTCACTATAATACAGCAGAAAGATTATTGGGGAAGGAGATGCACAGATTCCTCTTTCTTCATATCACCAGAGGCCACTGATATTTACAGTAAAGAACTTGGTATTACTACCTTCCAAATTGGTTGAGATAAGTACATAGCAGACAGCTGAAAAAAAAAAAGTCTTTGAAAAAAATACAAGAATACATTCAGCATTTTTTTCTACCCCTCTGTTAATGAACTGATTTTTTACTCCTTCTGCCATGAATACATGTGGTTTCAACTACAAAGAAAACTATATCATATACTTACATTTTAGAATATTTTGATAAAACCAAACTATGGAACTGAAATAGAATTGTATATTTTTAAAATACAGATGTATAAAGATCTATTAAGAGAAACGAAGGTGGGAAGCAGCCGCATAGCACAGGGAGATCAGCTCGGTGCTTTGTGACCACCTAGAGGGGTGGGATAGGGAGTGTGGGAGCGAGGGAGACGCAAGAGGGAAGAGATATGGGAACATATGTATATGTATAACTGATTCACTTTGTTATAAAGCAGAAACTAACACACCACTGTAAAGCAATTATACTCCAATAAAGATTAAAAAAAAAAAAAAAGAGAAACGGAGGAGTTCAAGATGTCAGACGTAGAAAATTTTGAGATTTTCTTGGCTAGTAGGGTGAGAGTAGGAAAAGACAGAAAGAAGCCATGACACAATAGAACAAAGATCATCATCTTGAACAACAGAAATTTTTGGAGTTCCTACTGTATAGAGAACACTGACAAAGAGGTAAAAGATTTAAAATAAAAATCTGTGCCTTTAAGGGGTGATAATAGCAGAAATATAAGTAGAAGACAATGAGGATGTCTAAGATGAGAAATCAGTGTGTGGTAACTGTTAGATGAAGACTAAACAGCATTTTCCTTTCCTTTTCTTTGTTTAACCAAAGAAAAGTTTCATCTCCTCTGCAGAAAAAAGATGACATTAAAACACTTATTTGGAACTGAGGTGCAAGGAATGATTGAAATGACTATGAATGGGACAAGGATCTCTCCAGAAAGGTCCCTTCTCCTTTGAGCTCCTATTGTCTGTTTTGAGAGCACACTGGCTTTTTGTCCTTATATTTATTACCAGTATTTCTTGAACCCCAAAGTACACTCAACACCCAAATATAATTTTAATACCAATGAGTGGAAGCCAGAGAAAAATTAGCTGTCACCCAACTGCTTTATCTACTTCCAAGAAGTCATTCTTTCAGGAAAGAGCAAACAAGACATTTTTAAATTAAAAACTCAGATGAAGAATTACTCTTTTCACTTTGGGTTGAATGAGCTGTGACTTTTATAGTGTGTTATCTAAATATATGGGGTCATAATTCACATACTGTATTCTTAATAGCACATCCCTCTGACTATATTTCCTAGCTTTTTAATGAAGGCTAAAAATATCCTTCCATCTGCCCCTTGTTCCATATACAAAGACACATTTGTTTAGTTGTTCAAGACTTGAAACCTTTTAAGATCTATCTTTCCAGTGTAAGCCTTATTTAATGCAATTAGGACTAAAAATATATCAAATGAGATAAAATTATGGCAATAATGTAAAAGAGAGGGGATCTGTAATGTTACTTCTTAGATTAGTCCAGGATGCCTCATGGGACAAATTTAAAATATCATCTGATATCTCTGGTACTTTTCATGCTTAAATCATCAATAAAGTAAATACTACTTGCATATTAATTATGTGCCCATTTCCCTTTTATATAATTTAATAATAGGAAACAGAAAGTAAGAAAGAGTCTGTGCCTCATACTCCAGCACTTCTGACCTATTGGAATCTATCCTTTTTTATTACTTATACTCTTTTTATTTAAAAAAATGTTTAATATATATTTTTTAGTCTATGGGTTATAACTTCCTTATTGGAGTATATTTGCTTTACAATGGTGTGTTAGTTTCTGCCCCACAACAGAGTGAATCAGTTATACATATACATATGTTCCCAAATCTCATCCCTCTTGCATCTCCCTCCCTCCCACCCTCCCTATCCCACCCCTCTAGGTGGTCACAAAGCACAGAGCTGATCTCCCTGTGCTATGCGGCTGCTTCCCACTAGCTATCTATTTTACGTTTGGTAGTGTATATATGTCCATGCCACTCTCTCACATTGTCACAGCTTACCCTTCCCCCTCCCCATATCCTCAAGTCCATTCTCTAGTAGGTCTGTGTCTTTATTCCCGTCTTTTCCCTGGTTCTTCATGACCTTTTTTTTTGTTGTTGTTCTTAGATTCCATGTATATGTGTTAGCATATGGTATTTGTTTGTCTCTTTCTGACTTACTTCACTCTGTATGACAGACTCTAGGTCCATCCACCTCAGTACAAATAATTCAATTTCCTTTCTTTTTATGGATGAGTAAACTTCCATGGTATATATGTGCCACATCTTCTTTATCCATTCCTCTGTTGATGGACACTAAGGTTGCTTCCATGTTCTGGCTATTGAAAATAGTGCTGCAATGAACATTTCGGTACATGACTCATTTTGAATTATGGTTTTCTCAGGGTATATGCCCAGTAGTGGGATTGCTGGGTCATATGGTAGTGACCTATTTTTAGTTTTTTAAGGAACCTCCATACTGTTCTCCATAGTGGCTGTATCAATTTACATTCACCCCAACAGTGCAAGAGGGTTCCTTTTTCTCCACACCCTCTCCAGCATTTATTGTTTGTAGATTTTGTGATGATGGCCATTCCGACTGGTGTGAGATGATCTCTCATTGTAGTTTTGATTTGCATTTCTCTAATGATTAATGATGTTGAGCATCCTTTCATGTGTTTGTTGGCAATCTGTATATCTTCTTTGGAGAAATGTCTATTTAGGTCTTCTGCACATTTTTGGATTGGGTTCTTTGTTTTTTTGATATTGAGCTGCATGAGCTGCTTCTAAATTTTGGAGATTAATCTTTTGTCAGTTGCTTCATTTGAAAATATTTTCTCCCATTCTGAGGGTTGTCTTTTCGTCTTGTTTATGGTTTCCTTTGCTGTGCAAAAGCTTTTAAATTTCATTAGGTCCCATTTGTTTGTTTTTATTTCCATTTCTCTAGGAGGTGGATCAAAAAGGATCTTGCTGTGATTATGTCATACAGTGTTCTGCCTATGTTTTCCTCTAAGAGTTTTATAGTGTCTGGCCTTACATTTAGGTCTTTAATCCATTTTGAGTTTATTTTTGTGTATGGTGTTAGGGAGTGTTCTAAT